>NW_023634902.1:0-1168 GCF_014905685.2 Nematolebias whitei | reverse complement strand
TTCTATTGAAGGAGAATAATAAAGCAACTCAACATTTTCCCTCACACTCCTGCTGATTAAATCTCAAGCAATGTCTGTCGTCATTAAACCAATTGTTCTCTCTATTAGCAGGCATTGTTAATCAGCTTCAAGCTTGCGTGTGTCATGAGGTGTTTTTATCACACCTGAGTTCTTATCTTCACATGTAGGATCGCATGTACACCTTATTCCAAAACCACAGCTGTTGTAATCATCTTATCTTGAGTAGACACGAGTACCAGTGGTTTGCTAAGATGCTGATATAAGATGTGGGCTGCCGTTATTGACTGTGTGCGTCAGTCTGTCGCTGTCGCTCAGCAAGTCTCTGCGGGTCTGTTTGGACTAAGGACAACAGCAAAATAACGACAACACAAACCCTGAGCTCCCAACAGATTTCTATCAGATTCAGTGTGGACCTGCCCATCTATACGATTAGCCCCCTTGCTCTTTTTATTTTCCTCAATCCTATTTTCTCTGCCTTTTATTTTTTCTTTATCTTTTTTTCTCTCCGTCTTTTTTGATTCGAAGGCGTGTCAGTTCCTGAGGTCTTGGATGAAAAGTTGACACAAGCAAAGTGTGGACAATGACACATCAATAATCTATAGAGGAAAATAAAATAGTGACGATAATCAGATAAGAAAAGGTTACTAGTAAATTTTAATTATTTATTTTTAACATCTTTACATACAAACTTCAAAAATTATCAGGATTTGTGTATTTTGGTGTTTTGTTACTATGTTTATTATTTGTTTCTCTGTTTTAAAATTTATCGTTTTTCTTTGTGCCATTAACTCCCTATTCACTCTATTTCTCCATTCTGGTCTCTCATCTCACACCTGTTCTCCATTTCTATTAGTCTCAGCTGCAGCCACTGCACATTTAAACTCTTGGCTTCCATTCTATCATCTGTCCAGTATGCTATTCATGGTTTACTTCTTTTGTGCTCCTTTAGTTGTGATTTTTTTTGTGTGTGTGTGTATGGGAGTGTTTGTATAGCAAAGCGTTAAGTTTATATTGCGTGCAGTTTAGAGCCTGAGCTGAGCAGCTAATCTCCGCTCCCCATCCGGAAGTGGTGGAGCAGACTGGTGGGTGGGGAAACACTGACAAAAAAAAAAAAAAAAATTATATATATATATATATATATATATAT
>NW_023634901.1:589-1168 GCF_014905685.2 Nematolebias whitei | reverse complement strand
CTCCGTGACCTCCATCTTCAACTTCCACTGCTCCTCCTGGCTCTGAGACCTAGATCTTCCACTTCTACTGCTCTCCCAGGCTCCGAGACCTTGATGTTCAACTTCTACTACACTCCCAGGCTCTTTTGACCAACATCTTCCACTTCCACAGCTCTCTCAGGCTCTGAGACTTCGGTCTTCTACTTCCATTGCTCTCCCAGGTTCAGAGACCTGGATCATCATCTTCCACTGCTCCACCATGCTCTGAGACCTCTAACTTCTACTTCCACTGCTCCTCCAAGCTCCGAGACCTCGATCTTCCACTTCCACTATTCTCCCAACCTCCTAGAAACTGAAACAGCTCCTCCTGGCTCTGAGATCTCTATCTTCTACTTCCACTGCTCCTCCAGGCTGTGAAACCTCAATCTTCCACTTCCAATGCTCTCCCAGGCTCCGAAACCTTGATCTTCCACTTCCACTGCTTCCCCTGTCACCGAGACCTCAATTTTCAAATTCCACTGCTACTCCAGGTTCTGAGACCTTGATCGTCCACTTCCACTGCTCTCCCAGGCTCTGAGACCTTGATCTTCCACTTCCATT
>NW_023634901.1:0-579 GCF_014905685.2 Nematolebias whitei | reverse complement strand
CTCCGTGACCTCCATCTTCAACTTCCACTGCTCCTCCTGGCTCTGAGACCTAGATCTTCCACTTCTACTGCTCTCCCAGGCTCCGAGACCTTGATGTTCAACTTCTACTACACTCCCAGGCTCTTTTGACCAACATCTTCCACTTCCACAGCTCTCTCAGGCTCTGAGACTTCGGTCTTCTACTTCCATTGCTCTCCCAGGTTCAGAGACCTGGATCATCATCTTCCACTGCTCCACCATGCTCTGAGACCTCTAACTTCTACTTCCACTGCTCCTCCAAGCTCCGAGACCTCGATCTTCCACTTCCACTATTCTCCCAACCTCCTAGAAACTGAAACAGCTCCTCCTGGCTCTGAGATCTCTATCTTCTACTTCCACTGCTCCTCCAGGCTGTGAAACCTCAATCTTCCACTTCCAATGCTCTCCCAGGCTCCGAAACCTTGATCTTCCACTTCCACTGCTTCCCCTGTCACCGAGACCTCAATTTTCAAATTCCACTGCTACTCCAGGTTCTGAGACCTTGATCGTCCACTTCCACTGCTCTCCCAGGCTCTGAGACCTTGATCTTCCACTTCCATT
>NW_023634900.1:634-1168 GCF_014905685.2 Nematolebias whitei | reverse complement strand
TTGCAGCCTGTGCTCTTCTCCAGTATCTTTGCTTTCTTCTCCTCTCTCTTGGTGTTAGGTCTGCAACCATGCTGACTCAACCCAACTCTTTGTTTCGTTTCCATCTTTCCCTGTCCTTTGCTAAATTCTCCTCTCTTCTGTTTATATTGGCATCTCGTCTAGCTCGATATCGATATCTTCTTTGTTTCTCAGCAGCTGAGAGTGGCTTATTTACAGTAAAAATGTAGGTTATATTAAAAACAATATTGTAATTTAGTCAATAAATACTTTAAAATTAATTAATTCAACCTTTATTTAGACAAGTTGATCCCATTGAGCCTCGAGCACTCATTTACAAGAGAGACCTGAAAAAAATGTATTTATATATTTATTTACTTATGTCATTAATTCATACATTTATTAAAATGTACTCATTAACTTTTAAAATTACTACTCAATAGTTGCACAATGTCAACTCTGTTACTCTACCTTGGTAACAGAGTTTGACGGTAACAGAGTTGACAATTTCAAACATTTTTGTTAAAAACTCCACTT
>NW_023634900.1:0-534 GCF_014905685.2 Nematolebias whitei | reverse complement strand
TTGCAGCCTGTGCTCTTCTCCAGTATCTTTGCTTTCTTCTCCTCTCTCTTGGTGTTAGGTCTGCAACCATGCTGACTCAACCCAACTCTTTGTTTCGTTTCCATCTTTCCCTGTCCTTTGCTAAATTCTCCTCTCTTCTGTTTATATTGGCATCTCGTCTAGCTCGATATCGATATCTTCTTTGTTTCTCAGCAGCTGAGAGTGGCTTATTTACAGTAAAAATGTAGGTTATATTAAAAACAATATTGTAATTTAGTCAATAAATACTTTAAAATTAATTAATTCAACCTTTATTTAGACAAGTTGATCCCATTGAGCCTCGAGCACTCATTTACAAGAGAGACCTGAAAAAAATGTATTTATATATTTATTTACTTATGTCATTAATTCATACATTTATTAAAATGTACTCATTAACTTTTAAAATTACTACTCAATAGTTGCACAATGTCAACTCTGTTACTCTACCTTGGTAACAGAGTTTGACGGTAACAGAGTTGACAATTTCAAACATTTTTGTTAAAAACTCCACTT
>NW_023634899.1:0-1168 GCF_014905685.2 Nematolebias whitei | reverse complement strand
ATTAAAATCAGACACCACTCTGAGCAGCAGGACCACGCTTTCCACAGAACAACTGTGTCAACTCTTGAAACTGTGCCTGCAGTCAACCTACTTCACATATGGGGAGCAATATTATAGGCAGAAACATGGGTGTGCTATGGGGTCTCCAGTTTCTCCTATTGTTGCCAACCTGTACATGGAGGAGGTAGAAAAGAGAGCCTTGACGTCCTTTTCAGGAACACCACCAAGTCATTGGTTCAGGTATGTTGACGACACCTGGGTTAAAATTAAATCTCAGGAAGTCTAACATTTTACTGACCACATCAACTCTGTGGACAAATAAATCAAGTTCACACGAGAAGATGTAAAAAATGGCAAGTTGGCTTTCTTGGACTGTGAGGTCTCAGTCTCTGATAGAGGACATTTGCAAACCGAGGTGTACCGCAAACCCACCCACACAGACCAGTATTTGCAGTTTGACTCCCATCCCCCTTTGGAGCACAAGTTAGGAGTCATCAGGACTCTGTATCACAGAGCAGACAGCATCCCCACTAACGCGGGAGCCAGGCAGAAAGAGAAATCCTACACAAAACAGGCTCTAGAGCAATGTGGATATCCTAACTGGGCCTTCCTGAAAGCAGAGAAGAAACCCAAACAGGACTCCAGTCAGCCATCAGGTGAAAAGGAGGAACCCAGACCCAGACCAGTGGTCATTCCATATGCTGAGGAGGTATCAGAGAAACTGAGATGTTTATTTTCTAAACATAACGTCCCAGTGGCTTTTAAACCCCAAAATACATTACGGCAAAGACTGGTTCATCCCAAAGATCCAGTCCCCCGGCACAAACAGAGTAATGTTGTGTATGCTGTTCAGTGTCAGGAGGGATGTGATCAGTCTTACATCGGGGAAACTAAACAGCCACTGGCCAAAAGGATGGCCCAGCGCAGAAGATCAACATCATCAGGCCAGGATTCTGCGGTCTACACTCATCTCCAGGCCAGCGGTCACTCTTTCAAGGATGAAGATGTTCACATCCTGGACAGAGAGGAACAATGGTTTGAGAGAGGAGTAAAGGAGGCCATCTTTGTGAAAAGAAATCGGCCATCATTAAACAGGGCTGGAGGCCTCCGAGTTCAACTGTCCCCCTCTTACAATGCTGTGATTGCTAGTATCACTCAGCCCTCTGTG
>NW_023634898.1:0-1169 GCF_014905685.2 Nematolebias whitei | reverse complement strand
CTGCACTCCAAGGCTTTGAGACCTCGATCATCCACTTCCACTGCTCTGCCAGGCTCCGAGACATAGATTTTCCTGTTCCACTGCTCTCCCAGGCTCCGTGACCTCAATCTTCCATTTCCACTGCTCTCCCAGGCTCCAAGACCTCGATCTTCCACTTCCACTGCTCTCCCAGGCTCTGAGACCTCGAGCTTCCATATACACTGCTCTCCCAGGGTCAGAGACCTTGATCTTTCACTTCCACTGCTCTCCCAGACTCAGAGACCTCGAGCTTCCACTTCCACTGCTCTCCCAGGCTCCGAGACCCTTCCATGGCTCATCTAGTCTCAGAGATCTTGATCTTCCACTTCCACTTCTCTACCCCAGCTCTGAAACCTCAATCTTCCACTTCCACTGCTCTCCCAAGCTGGAAAACCTTGATCTTGCACTTCCACTGCTTTCAGAGTCTCCGAGAACCTTGCAGAGCTACGCTAGGCTCCGAGACCTAGTTCTTCCACTTCCATTGCTCTCCCAGGCTCTGAGACCTCGATATTCCACTTCCACTGCACTCCCAGGCTCCTGGACCTCGATCTTCCATTTCCACTGCTCTCCCAGGCTCCGAGACCTCGATGTTCCACTTCCACTGCACTGCCAGGCTCCGAGAACTCTATCATCCACTTCCAATGCTCTCCCATGCTCTAATACCTCGATCTTCCACTTACACTGCTCTCCCAGGGTCAGAGACCTTGATCTTTCACTTCCACTGCTCTCCGAGGCTCCGAGACCTCGATCTTCCACTGCTCTCCCAGGCTCCAATACATTGATCTTCCATTTCTCTCCCAGGATCCGAGACCTCAATCTTCCAATGCTCTCCCAAGGTCCGAGACCTCGATCTTCCACTGCTCTCCCAGGCTTCGAGACCCAGCCAAGTCTCCTCCAGGCTCCGAGACCTTGATCTTCCACTTACACTGCTCCTTCAGGCTCCGAGATCTTGATCTTCCACTTCCACTGCTCTCACAGGCTCTGAGATCTCGATCATCCACTTCCACTGCTCTCCCAGGCTCTGAGACCTCGAGCTTCCACCTACACTGATCTCTCAGGCTCAGAGACCTCTATTTTTCAACTCCACTGCTCTCCCAGGCTCCAAGACCCTACCAGTGCTCCTCCAAGATCCGAGACCTCGATTATCCACT
>NW_023634897.1:0-1169 GCF_014905685.2 Nematolebias whitei | reverse complement strand
AAACTCGACCACCATGAGGGCTCGATTATCACAGATGCGAGTCGACAATAAGAGTCCAGCTCCTCCACGTAAGACCAGACAAAGTGGTAACAGCTATTTCCGTCATGAAGCTGTTAGGAATGATATCAGATCACACAGTGGTCCCGCTGGGCTTACTCCACATGCAACGCCTCCAGAGATAGTTTGTTCATCTGCGCGTGGATCCGGTAAAGCAAAAGAGACAGATGATCACTGTTCCTCCCTCCGTGAGAACAGACCTCCGACACTAGGAAAAACCCCTGGTTCTGTTGGAGAGAGTCCCCATCAGCAGACCTACGTCACACGTGTCAGTCTTCACAGATGCGTCGCTGTCAGGCTGGGGGGGTGGGGGGGGATGCCTATCTCAAGCTGTAGGGGCGCTGTGGCTTCCTCACACAACAGCTCATATAAACGTTCTGGAATGTCGCACGGTTCTGAATGTGATTCAACACTTTGTTCCTGTGCTACAGAATCGAAACGTTTTGATTTACACAGATAACAAGGTTACTGCTGCTTACATAAAGCGGCAGGGGGGTGTGCACTCAGCCCAAATGTTACACATTGCGAGAAGACTACTGTGTTGCGCACACCAAAATGTGCTCTCCATCAGAGCAGTGTACATCCCCGGTGTTCTGAACAAAGGGGCAGATGTTATGTCCAGGGGAAGTCTGCGTCATGGGGACTGGACCCTCCACCCCGATCTGATGGTCCAGACGTGGCAGAAATTTGGAAAAGTGGCTGTGGACCTGTTTGCGACATGAGAAAAGGCTCAGTGTCAACTAGGGTTTTTACTGAGCCCGCGAGACGAACCACCGCTGGGGGTGGACGCTTTTGCTCACAGCCCATGGCCCAAAACGCTTCTTTACGAGTTCCCACCACCTCCTCTGATATTACGGTTTCTGAACCGAGTTCAGGAAGAGGGATTGACAGCTCTCCTGGTGGCTCCCGAGCACGTGAACACGCCATGGTTCCTGGTTCTACGACGCCTGTTATTGGGGCGCCCGTGGAAACTGCCGTGGAGGGAGGACGCTCTCTTCAAGGCAGGAGGAGCGATCAGGAGTTACCCAGAAATAGGCCAGCACCTGTGGGTCTGGCCACTGAGCGAATCCACTTAGAGAGGATAGGTCTCCTGCAAGATGTAGTGCACACAA
>NW_023634896.1:0-1169 GCF_014905685.2 Nematolebias whitei | reverse complement strand
CTCAACCACCTGGAGCAGAAAAACTCTTACGTCCGTATGCTCTTTGTGGACTTCACATCCGCCTTCAACACCATGATCCCCCAAACCCTGATGGACAAACTATCCACACTAGGACTAAGCCCCTCCATTTGCAACTGGGTGCTAGACTTTTTAACAAACAGACCACAGTTAGTGAGGATCCACAACCTCTCCTCCTCCACCATAACCCTCAGCACTGGCTCTCCTCAGGGATGTGTGTTGAGCCCCCTCCTGTTTACTCTGCTCACATATGATTGTGCAGCTACCCATCCAGGCTGTCACATTGTAAAGTTTGCAGATGATACAGCGGTGGTGGGATGCATCACAAACAATGATGAGTCCAGCTACAGGCAAGAGGTGGAACACCTGGAGAGCTGGTGCAGAGAGAATAACCTTCACATCAATGTGAAGAAGACAAAGGAGATGATTGTGGACTTCAGAAGGAACAAAAACACCTACACCCCCCTGAACATAAGAGGATCTGCGGTGGAAGTGGTCTCCAGCTACAAGTACTTGGGTGTACACATGAATGACAACCTCAGCTGGAGCAACAACACCACCAGCCTGATCAAGAAAGCTCATCAGAGACTCTACTTCCTCAGACGGCTGAGGCGAGCTGGTCTGGGAAGCTCAGTCCTCACCTCCTTCTACAGGTGTGCAGTGGAGAGCATCCTGTGCTCGAGCATCAATGTGTGGCATGGAGGCTGCACAGCTGCAGAAAGAAAAGCTTTGCAGAGAGTGGTGAAGGCTGCACAGAAATCTGTCGGAATCAGCCTTCCCACCATCACAGACATCTACACCTCCATATGCAGGAAGAGAGCCGCCTGCATCATGAAGGACCCCACTCACCCAGCACACACACTTTTTGCCCCACTCCCCTCAGGAAGGAGGTTAAGGAGCATTAAGTGTAGAACCACTAGACTGAGGAACAGCTTCTACCCTGAGGCTGTTAGACTCATGAATCTCTAACTAGAATAATCACTATGAAAAACCATATCATGTTGCTGCTGATCTGTTTCATGTTGCTGCTGATCTGTTTCAATGTTGCTGTGTTCATGCGTGCACATCTGCTCACAGACTCATGTTCATGTTTGTGCTGATGTGCAATGTTTTATGTTATGAGTGCTTAGTGTATATTTAGTTGATGTTTT
>NW_023634895.1:0-1169 GCF_014905685.2 Nematolebias whitei | reverse complement strand
CTTCACGTTCTGATTCAGAGTCTGATGAGTTCTTTAGCAGAGAGTCACGATTGGTCATTTCACCATCCTCTTCAACATCCTCAGTAACATCAGTCTTTGAAGAACTGGAACTGTCTTTGTGAGTCTTTAAATTTGGGTTCCTGCATGTTAAGTTGTTTTTATCCTCCTCACTCTTCAAAGGAACTGTAGTGACCAAAACAATGATATCGGTCTCCTCCATATTGAGTTGGTCTCCCACCAGACTGGTCTAAGGGTCTTTTCTTCCACTCTATGATAAGAGGCTCTGGGTCCTGCTGGTCCACATCAGGCCTTCAGTCTTTGGGTCCTGCTGGTCCACATCAGGCCTTCAGACTTGAGGAGCTTCTTCTTTTAATCAGCTCTAAAAAGAAGCAGGAACCACTGAAACACATGAACATTAAGGACAATGTTACTTCAACACACACATACACACACAATTTTACACTCACAATCACCATATTATGTCTGCATATACATTAATACCAACATAATTGTACAAAAGAACAATTTTAATGGCCGAAAAAATAAATTTCAAGTTATTCTGTTCTGAACAAAGGACCACCTGTGACAAATTAATTTTTTTAGTATCACCCTTTTGAATTTAACGAAGGGTAGCACAGTGGTAGAGCTGCTGCCTCTCAGCGAGCAGGTCCCTGGTTCAAATCCCGGTCCGGGGGCCTTTCTGGGTGGAGTTTGCATGTTCTCTCTGTGCATGCGTAGGTTTTCTCCAGGTACTCCGGTTTCCTCCCACAGACCAAAAACATGCATGTTAGGCTGACTGGTAACTCTAAATTATCCCTAGGTTTGAGTGAGAGAGTGAATGGTTGTTTGTTTCGTTTGTCTCTATGTGTCCCTGTGATGGTGTAGTGAACTAGACCTCCGACATCAATCTGTCTCTGAAGACCTTCAGGGGACAGGAACTGTTATTTCATTGATTTGAATCCAGAAATACAAAATATCCTGAATTAATCAAGTGAAAGAACACTCTTCTTTTTATATTGTCATTACTATTTTTACAATATCTTGATAATCAAAAGTGTGTTTAGTTCATACTATTTCTAAATGTTGAAGTAAACCACTCATTTAAATCAACTGTGAAACAGTATTAATGATTTTTAAACCTCATTAGACTTGAATCATACAGTAAATGT
>NW_023634894.1:0-1169 GCF_014905685.2 Nematolebias whitei | reverse complement strand
TTTTAGCTTAGCTTCTCAGTTTAGCTGCTTTTAAAGATCCAACAATGAGATTTTGGACAGTTAAAATGGATTTTAAAGAGAAAGGGAGGGGTCAGTGAAGAGCACCGGAGTTGAGCTTTTTGTCATCCAGTGTCTTCAGTAGAAAGAGAGAGACGAAGAAACGATAAAGCCGATAAATTAAAATGGGGGTCGATAATTTTCATTTATCATGCGATTAATTGATTTATTGTTTATTGCGTCAGGCCTGTTTAAAAATGAGATGACTCTGAGGGACAACAGGACATGACGCCAAAGTGGACAATTCTCGGACGGGAACAATAACCAATGGCAAAATATAAGGACACACTAACGAGGGGATAAACACAAACACCTGGGGAAGGACAACAGGTGGCAGAGGAGGAGCTGATTATGTGAGGGAGAGACACACAAGAAAACACAATCCTCACATTAGAATCAACTTTATTGTCATTACACAGTTAAGTACAGTGAAAATACATTCCGTAAAGCCGTCTAAAGGGTAGACGTAAGTGTACCGGGGCTGCTGCTTCTATGAAGCGCTGCCCTTATCGCTTAGATAAGAAAAAGGAGACAAAAACATGAGAAGAGAAGATACTGTATATATGTGTATACAAAAATAGATCTCTCATTCCGTGTCCTTGACACAGGGCACGGTGTGAGGCAGCAATAAAAATCTACCTCAGCAAAAGCAACATAAAGACATAATACATTTTGCAGGGGGAGGGGGAGACGACAAGATGGTGAGATTGTCCATGAACACTTCCAGATAGTTTCCATAGTCCTGATAAAGATGCTACAGTGTCTCTCAGCCGGTCCATTCTGATAACGATCTACAGATATTTTCGGGGGGGGGGGGTTAGAGCTGAACTTCTTAATTTACGTATCCACCAGGAGCAATTTGAGATAAGTTGGCCTATTCAAGGCCAGCGGGGAGGCCAGATTCAGATAAAAAACAATTGTTTTGGGCAGGTCGACTCTACTGATTTCATGTCTGCCTCCAGTTCTGCTGGTGCACTCGATGGTGAATCCACACAGCCATATTTGTGGACATATTTCCATTAGTCCGTGCTTGTTAGCCTTCTCCAAGGTCAATTCCTTCATGCCGGCGAGTTCCAGGGAATTGCAAGTGGCCCACGATTCTCAGAAATTGC
>NW_023634893.1:0-1169 GCF_014905685.2 Nematolebias whitei | reverse complement strand
GTTTGATGTTAAACTTTGATTCTGTTAATAAATGACCGCATTCATTTGATGGGTCAAAGAAAATTAACGTCTCACGTCACATTTAATAATTCAATGCACAATAGAACTCAGTCCAGAAAAATGAAAGAATCCGTTTAATTTATGGATAATATATCACAGATATATGTTCCATTACAACTGGTGGCCTCGTACGGTATCATAAATGGACTGTTATTCGTGTAACAATTGAATTATCATGTTGGCATATCTGATCTTAACAGAAACTAGTAAAAGAGTGCAGGTTGCTGTGTGAAACGCAGCGTGTTGCAGCTGTGGGGTTCGGAGAAAGCTTGCAGTTGTGGTGTTTTTAGAGCTGAAAATAAAGTCAATGTGTTCGTTTGAAAGCTGAATTTGTACATCTGTTGTGTAACTGAAGCTGGGTTTGTGGTAAAACGCTTTATTCTGTTTAAACTGTGGTCTAGAAGAGGGTTCTGGTCTGGCTCGGTTCTGATAAGTTCGAACGAGTTGTTTTAAATGGATGGAGAGACGTTTTTAAAAACTGAGCGCCGTCTCAGTGAGCTTTGAGAGTTTATTCGCCACATTTTTAACAGAAAATAGTGCATTTTGACAGTTGAAATGACGAAAGTTGACCGGAATGTTCAGGCTAAATGCTAACACGCTAGCTGAAATAGCGAGCAGCGATTGGTCGGAAACCGCTGATTTAGGTAGCCCTGATTCGCTGAGAGACTTGTCTGTCGTCACTTCCTCTGATGTCAGGTTGTAAAACCCACCCCCGCCGCTGTTCTGTCATTGGTAGATTCAGTCACGTGACCCGGAAATGAAGCTCGTCTTCATAGGGAATTTCAATCTGCTGTTTAAAGTTGAAAAACGCTTTAAAGTTGGTTCTGATCCGCTGCTCCGTTTCTTTAAAGCCTAAATCGCTGAAACTTTGCCACGTTTAAGTTTTAAATCAGTCATTAAAAGGAGTTTTTGGACCACGCTAGCCGATACTAATTTTAAGCTAACAGCTAACGACCGGATGTCACCAAAGCCACAGGAAGTCATCGCGACTCCTACTGGTCGTCACTAACAGTGTCAGGGTTAAAATAAAATAAGGTTATACTGCCACCTCCTGTTGGAAACTTGAAATCACAGTTTCACTTCGTTTTTAGGATATTTTGGTGAAATTA
>NW_023634892.1:757-1169 GCF_014905685.2 Nematolebias whitei | reverse complement strand
TGTTAGCTTTTTGCCACTTTAATAATTTAGCTGGTCTTTTGCTTAATTAAGTTTTCATCTTCTTTGCATTTATGTAGCTTTTCACAATTTAGATTTAACTTGCCTTTTGAACCTTTTACGTCTGGCAAGCCTTTTGCCACATTTTTACTTTTGCTGCTTTTAGCTTAAAGTGATGCTTCTGAACCATTTCTAGCCAGAGATTTTATACTTGTAGCTAGTCTTTTGCTGCTTTTAAGTAGTGTTGCCTCGTTTAGAGTTTACCTTGTTTTTCACTACTTTTAGCTTTGTTAGCCTTTTGCTTCTTTTAGTAAATATTATGCTACTTTTAGCTTCGTTAGCCTTTTGCTTCTTTTAGTAAATATTATGCTACTTTTAGCTTCGTTAGCCTTTTGCTTCTTTTAGTAAATATTAT
>NW_023634892.1:0-657 GCF_014905685.2 Nematolebias whitei | reverse complement strand
TCGTTAGCCTTTTGCTTCTTTAGTAAATATTATGCTACTTTTAGCTTTGTTAGCCTTTTGCTTCTTTAGTAAATATTATGCTACTTTTAGCTTCGTTAGCCTTTTGCTTCTTTTAGTAAATATTATACTACTTTTAGCTTCGTTAGCCTTTTGCTTCTTTTAGTAAATATTATGCTACTTTTAGCTTGTATTTTGCTACTTTTAGCAGCCTTTTGCAGCTTCTATTTAACATTTAGCTGCTTTTAACTAGCATTTGACTAATTTTATGCAAAATTTAGCTTTTTTTAGTGCCTAGCTAATGTTTTGTTACTTTGAGGTTTCAACTATTGTTTTGGTACTTTTAACAGAAAATGTTTTTTCTGTTGTTATGATTTTATCTTTTTGTGTTTCATGCTTTAAAAATGCAGCTTCTGTTTGCAGACCGAACATTCTGCCTGTGAAAATATAAACTAAAATTCAGCCGATTAGAAGAGGCGAGCCGCTCGACATCTGGCCTCGCTCTCAGTGACCGTCCAGCGTGATGCGCTCAGTACAGGAAGCTCAGGTGTGGACTCAGTCATCAGCGACACCACGCCGTCGAACGAGACAGACGGAGAAACATTATACATTTAAAACATCTAGAGACTGGTGCAAACAAGTGAGCCACTGCAAAAATAT
>NW_023634891.1:0-1169 GCF_014905685.2 Nematolebias whitei | reverse complement strand
CATTATGTTTTGTCTCAGAGCTAGAAAATGTGTCTGTTCACATTGTTTCTTTGTCTGCAGTGTAGCCGATGAGTAATGACGACTTCCAAGTCATTGTTCAGTCAAAAACGCTGGTTTGAAAACATTTTGCCTGCATTGTGACAACCTCCTGCTGGGAGAAACTCCACAACCAGCAATTCAATTCCCGCCATTGTCCTCTAATGGTGGTTCATTGCGACAAAATGATTTATTTTCTATTTTCTTTGAAGCGGATGATTATAAAGATCTGTTGAAAATGTTTGAGGGGGTTTGTCTCATCAGATGTTGGCTGAGCAAACAACGGCCCAAAGATGGAGCCTGATGGAGACTGGTATCTCAGAGAGCGACACTCAGCTGCAGCTGCAGCAGGCGCTGGAGCAAATATCCAACATCAGCACATCCCTGACTGATATTCAGCTCTACTACCAGGAGCAGGTGTGCAAATTACTGTGACGATAGAGTAAATGAGATTTATGGATTTTCACTTTCGTCCTGCCGCAGTGTCTCTTGTCCTTGTGTTCAGGTGAAGCAGACTAAAGGTGCTGAAGAAGAGAACGGTGTCGCCGCTGAGCTGCAGAACCTGAGAGAGCAGCTGGAGAGAAGTGAGGAAGAGCGGAAGGGTCTGGAGACTCACCTGGCTCAAGCTAACACATCTGTAACACAGCTGCAGGAGGAAGGTAGCAGCTATGTGACAAAAGCTTTAGTAACAATACTTAAATGGGTTGTTAAAATCTTTTGACGTGTGGTTAGTAATAATTAATATCTTACCTGCTGCAGATAGCTCTAAACCAGTTTGCTTTTGACCAAACTAACAAAGTGGAGAAACTCAAAAGTGGTTCACCATCTTTAAACAACTCCGATATCAAACGTTTGACAGCACTTTACGCAAATGCCATTTTCTACAAATTGTACATCATGTGCCCAAGGCTGCACCAGAAGTGCCAAAGCTGACTGCTGCTGTTTACACTTGCAAATACAGTAGTCTCTCGTTTTTCATAGGGGATCCGTACCCTGAAGTCCCACAATAAGTGAAAAACCGCAAAGTAGGAACAGTAGTACAAGTAGTAGTAGTTTATTTCATATATATATATAGATATATATAGATCTCTCGTTTTTCATAGGGGATCCGTACCCTGAAGTCCCACAATAAG
>NW_023634890.1:256-1169 GCF_014905685.2 Nematolebias whitei | reverse complement strand
CACAAACATGAACATGAGTCTGTGAGCAGATGTGCACGCATGAACACATCAACATTGAAACAGATCAGCAGCAACATGAAACAGATCAGCAGCAACATGATATGGTTTTTCACAGTGATTATTCTAGTTAGAGATTCATGAGTCTAACAGCCTCAGGGTAGAAGCTGTTCCTCAGTCTAGTGGTTCTACACTTAATGCTCCTTAACCTCCTTCCTGAGGGGAGTGGGGCAAAAAGTGTGTGTGCTGGGTGGGTGGGGTCCTTCATGATGCAGGTGGCCCTCTTCCTGCATCTGGAGGTGTAGATGTCTGTGATGGTGGGGAGACTGATTCCAACAGATTTCTGTGCAGCCTTCACCACTCTCTGCAAAGCTTTTCTTTCTGCAGCTGTGCAGCCTCCATGCCACACATTGATGCTCGAGCACAGGATGCTCTCCACTGCACACCTGTAGAAGGAGGTGAGGACTGAGCTTCCCAGACCAGCTCGCCTCAGCCGTCTGAGGAAGTAGAGTCTCTGATGAGCTTTCTTGATCAGGCTGGTGGTGTTGTTGCTCCAGCTGAGGTTGTCATTCATGTGTACACCCAAGTACTTGTAGCTGGAGACCACTTCCACCGCAGATCCTCTTATGTTCAGGGGGGTGTAGGTGTTTTTGTTCCTTCTGAAGTCCACAATCATCTCCTTTGTCTTCTTCACATTGATGTGAAGGTTATTCTCTCTGCACCAGCTCTCCAGGTGTTCCACCTCCTGCCTGTAGCTGGACTCATCATTGTTTGTGATGCATCCCACCACCGCTGTATCATCTGCAAACTTTACAATGTGACAGCCTGGATGGGTAGCTGCACAATCATACGTGAGCAGAGTAAACAGGAGGGGGCTCAACACACATCCCTGAGGAGAGCCAGTGCTGAGGGTTAT
>NW_023634890.1:0-156 GCF_014905685.2 Nematolebias whitei | reverse complement strand
GGTGTAGGTGTTTTTGTTCCTTCTGAAGTCCACAGTCATCTCCTTTGTCTTCTTCACATTGATGTGAAGGTTATTCTCTTTGCACCAGCTCTCCAGGTGTTCCACCTCTTGCCTGTAGCTGGACTCATCATTGTTTGTGATGCATCCCACCACCGC
>NW_023634889.1:450-1169 GCF_014905685.2 Nematolebias whitei | reverse complement strand
ATGTGAAGGTTATTCTCTCTGCACCAGCTCTCCAGGTGTTCCACCTCTTGCCTGTAGCTGGACTCATCATTGTTTGTGATGCATCCCACCACCGCTGTATCATCTGCAAACTTTACAATGTGACAGCCTGGATGGGTAGCTGCACAATCATACGTGAGCAGAGTAAACAGGAGGGGGCTCAACACACATCCCTGAGGAGAGCCAGTGCTGAGGGTTATGGTGGAGGAGGAGAGGTTGTGGATCCTCACTAACTGTGGTCTGTTTGTTAAAAAGTCTAGTACCCAGTTGCAGATGGAGGGGCTTAGTCCTAGTGTGGATAGTTTGTCCATCAGGGTTTGGGGGATCATGGTGTTGAAGGCGGATGTGAAGTCCACAAAGAGCATACGGACGTAAGAGTTTTTCTGCTCCAGGTGGTTGAGCGCAGTGTGGACCACAGAGGAGATTGCATCCTCTGTTGATCGGTTCTCACGGTATGCGTACTGATGAGGGTCCTCGTTGATGTTGATGGTTGTTTTGATGTGAGTCATGACCAGTTTTTCGAAGCATTTAGCGACTATCGGGGTGAGGGCCACTGGCCGATAGTCATTCAGACCAGTCACTGTAGAGCTTTTTGGGACTGGGATGATGGTGGCAGTCTTCAGGCAGGTGGGAACTGTCTCCAGGGTAAGTGAGGTGTTAAAGATGTCTGCCAGCACCTCACAGAGCTGATCAGCACATTC
>NW_023634889.1:0-350 GCF_014905685.2 Nematolebias whitei | reverse complement strand
TCTCACGGTATGCATACTGATGAGGGTCCTCGTTGATGTTGATGGTTGTTTTGATGCGAGTCATGACCAGTTTTTCAAAGCATTTAGCGACTATCGGGGTGAGGGCCACTGGCCGATAGTCATTCAGACCAGTCACTGTAGAGCTTTTTGGGACTGGGATGATGGTGGCAGTCTTCAGGCAGGTGGGAACTGTCTCCAGGGTAAGTGAGGTGTTAAAGATGTCTGCCAGCACCTCACAGAGCTGATCAGCACATTCCTTCAACACTTTTCCGGGGATGTTGTCTGGGCCAGTTGCCTTGTGCAGATTAATCCTCCTGAAGGTACTCCTTACTTCTGCTGAGGTCACGCTG
>NW_023634888.1:0-1169 GCF_014905685.2 Nematolebias whitei | reverse complement strand
TATATGTATATATGTATGTGTATATATGTATATATATATATATATATGTGTGTATATGTATGTATATATGTGTATATATGTATATTTATATGTGTATATTTATGTGTATATGTGTATATATGTATATATGTATATGTATATATATACAGGTCCTCAAAAAATTAGCATATTGTGATAAAGGTCATTATTTTCCATAATGTAATGATAAAAATGAAACTTTCATATATTTCAGATTCATTGCACACCAACTGAAATATTTCAGGTCTTTAATTGTTTTAATACTGATGATTATGGCATACAGCTCATGAAAACACAAAATGCCTGTCCCAAAAAATTAGCATATCATGAACAGTTTCTCTAAACAAGCTATTAACCTAACCATCTGAATCAACGACGTAACTCTAAACACCTGCAAAAGATTCCTGAGGCTTTTTAAAACTCCCAGCCTTGTTCATTACTCAATACCGCAATCATGGGTAAGACTGCCGACCTGACTGCTGTCCAGAAGGCCATCATTGACACCCTCAAGCAAGAGGGTAAGACACAGAAAGAAATTGCTGAACAAATAGGCTGTTCCCAGAGTGCTGTATCAAGGCACCTCAGTGGGAAGCCTGTGGGAAGGGAAAAGTGTGGCAGAAAACGCTGCACAAAGAGAAGAGGTGACCGGACCCTGAGGAGGATTGTGGAGAAGGGCCGATTCCAGACATTGGGGGACTGTGGAAGCAGTGGACTGAGTCTGGAGTAGAAACATCCAGAGCCACAGTGCACAGGCGTGTGCAGGAAATGGGCTACAGGTACCGCATTCCCCAGGTCAAGCCACTTTAGAGACTGCGTCAGAAGCATCTCGCCTGGGACTGCTGCTGAGTGGTCCAAAGTTATGTTCTCTGATTACAGTAAAGTGTGCATTTCCTTTGGAAATCAAGGTCCCAGAGTCTGGAAGAAGAGAGGAGACACAGAATTCACATTGCTTGAGGTCCAGTGTCAAGTTTCCACAGTCACTGGGGTGTCATGTCATATGCTGGTGTTGGTCCACTGTGTTTTATCAAGCGCAGGGTCAATGCAGCTAGCTATCAGGAGATTTTGGAGCACTTCATGCTTCCATCTGCTGAAAAGCTTTATGGAGATGAAAAATGAAATCTTCATCTCCATAAAGCTTTTCAGCAGATGGA
>NW_023634887.1:0-1169 GCF_014905685.2 Nematolebias whitei | reverse complement strand
GCTGCAGAGCGTGAAGGGTTAACCTTTTGATGTCCTGCTGTACTTCTATTCTTTACAATTGAAATTTAAATACTGTAATATTTTAAACAATGCATGCAGCATAGATTGTTTATTTAAAACATTAAATTATGTAAATTAAAATTGTCTATTTAAGGAGGGAGATTGGGAGCAACAGGTGATGCGTGTGATTGCAGCCTGGCACATGTCATGGCAACGTGTACTGAACTTGAACTATAGACCTTTTTCAAGACAACCGGACGTAGCGTCTCCTGGTGCTGGGTCACTTCCTGTTATTGCGAGTCTATGGAAGTGCCAGCCTTTTCTTTTACTCATGTGGAGGAAATCACAGCGGTGAATTCTTGAACCAATAAACTTGAGAAAGGATAAAAGTTCTTCCATGAAGAACATATCAACAGCTATCCAGGTAAGAAAAGATGTAGCTTAGCGAGCTAACCGTTAGCTACAACATATGAAGTACATAAACATCATAATAAAGCCTAATTTAGTGTGCTAAATTATTTGGAATTTTTGAGACAGACATGGTATAAACTTTTAAATGATATTTTAACATTCTGATGTGTTTGCCACTACAGTTTGTGAAAGAAAACATAATAGGTGTTAGTTATAAGATGTTTTGATGCTTGATGTTCAAATTGTGCTTTACTTCAGCATAACTAAGATTGTCGAGGGACAGGTAGTTATCAGAGCTAGATGCTTCAGGTCCATGAAGAAGAATGAGGAACCACAGACTGCAGGTTTGAAACAGTCAGGAAACCGGTTGGCTCATGTTCATTAGTTCCTGTTCATTTATGACAGCTGAAGAACTTTGACGTACGATGGACAAATGTACTACTGAGAGCTCACAGTAACATGTTCCTGTTCACTGGTTAGTTTGTCTTCTGTTGGTGTAGCAGCATAGTCTGTTTTGTTCTGCTGCTGTTTCAGCTCATCTTCAAACTACAATCTATTACTTGTTTAAAGCTAACTATGTTATAACAAGTATTATATGTATGTGCTAAAACAGTTATGTTTTAGATCTCACTGGGTGACAGCAGGAGAAAAACTACGTCAGCTGAATATCCTGATGCATGCTCAATAATCCAGGTAGAAAAATCCAAAAAAGTTCAATCTGGTCCTCTGGACATTCAACAAAACAAAACAAAGCAAAA
>NW_023634886.1:0-1169 GCF_014905685.2 Nematolebias whitei | reverse complement strand
CCCTGAGGTCCAGTGTCCAGAGCTGCAGTCTTCATTTAAAATAAAACTTGTAAATGATTTTTTGTGTGTTGGTAGCATTTCTGGGTCCTTAGTTTACTTACTCATTACAGAAGTGGCTGATTTTCTGTTAGTAACTGTGTCAAATAAAGAACCAGAAGCAACAGAATGTTTGTTGAAACAGTTCAGGATCTCGTGCTTATTTGACACAGGAATAGAGTTAACAAGAAGTTGTGATGGGAGATCAGATGACTGGGGGGTGCCTGAGAGAGATTTAATTGTTTTCCAGAATCTGTTAGGGTCATTTAGATTTTTGGAAGTCTGAGATAAGAAATACTTGTGTTTTGCTGCTTTAACAGCAGTTGTGCATTTATTCCTCATCTGTCGAAAACTCAACCAATCAGTGTCTGAGCCAGATTTTCTCGCTGCAGCCCAAAGATGATCTCTCCTGTGCAGGAGGTCAGCTAGCTCTGGAGTAAACCAGGGGCTGTCTCGTCCTTTTATTCTGAACTGACGAAAAGGAGCATGTAAGTTCAGGAAATAAATTAAATTATTATGGAAATAGTTCCAAGCAGAGTTCACGTCATCAGTTAACAGAATACGATGCCAGTCAAAGTGAGACAGATCCCAGAGGAATGACTGTTCACAGAAATGTTTCAGATCCCTTTTTTGAATTAATCTGGGCTTAGAAGGTGGAAGTTTACTATTTCTTAAAGCCGCTGTCACACAATGATCACTCAAAAGATCAGCGAATACACCTGTACCAGGGAATTTGTGAGGCATATTAGTTAGAAACAGGTCTAAGATGGAGGAATTGTCAGGGTGGCTTTTATTTAATCTGGTGGGGGAGTCGATCAGTTGGGTTAAATTAAAAGACAAGCAACATTCCTTGAATTTGTCACAGAGGGGGGTCGACTTACACCAATCAATGTTAAGATCTCCAGCTAAAAAGACCTCTTTGAATTTTAAATTACCAAGGAATTCCTTCATGGCATTTAATGCCTCAGGTGAAGCTGATGGTGGACGATAGCAGCAGACTACAGTTAAAACCTGGCCTCCATTCAAGGTGATGTTTACAGATAAGGCTTCAAACTGATTTGGAATTGTTTTGGAAGACACAAGACTTGAAACCAGAGTATCTCTAATGTAAATAATGACTCCACCCCCCCCCC
>NW_023634885.1:0-1169 GCF_014905685.2 Nematolebias whitei | reverse complement strand
GGATGGATGGATGGATAGATGATTGGATGGATGGATGGATGGATGGATGATTGGATGGATGGATGGATGGATGGATGGATGGATGGATGATTGGATGGATGATTGGATGGAAGGATGGATGATTGGATGGATGGATGGATGGATGGATGGATGGATGGATGTAAAAATGAGTTTAACTTTAAATCCGTGTTACGTATATTGTTCTAAAAGCTGCTCTGACTGTAGCTGAAACATTCACAGCACACACTTGGTGTCACGTAGTTTTTTGTTGTTGTTCTCCCTCAGGTCCTGAATGATTGACAGGCAGTGGCAGCAGACAGAAGTGTCCTTCTCTTTTATTGTTTATAACGTCCCTATAAAACCAGCAATCATGAAAGTGACGCGGTAAAGTTCTGCTGGAAACTTAGACTCCAGTGATGTTTCCATGTGTCTGAATTCCTCCATGTTAACCCAAGAAAAACACACTACAGCTCGATAAAGGAATCGTTCAGATATGTTGGGCGGCTCAGTTGAAGAGCTGCCGTCTGTCAGTAAGAAGGTTGCCAGATTGAATCCAGGGCTGGGGACCTTTCTGGGTGGAGTCTGCATGTTCTCTCCGTGCTGCGTGGGTTTTCTCCAGGTACTCCGGTTTCTTCCCACTGACCAAAACATGCATGTTAGACTGATTGGTGACTCTGAGTTGTAGGTGAGAGAGTGAATGGTTGTTTGTCTCTATGTGTCCCTGTGATGGACTGAGACCTGTCCAGGTGTCCCTGTGATGGACTGGACACCTGTCCAGGTGTCCCTGTGATGGACTGGAGACCTGTCCAGATGTCTCTGTGATGGACTGGAGACCTGTCCAGATGTCCCTGTGATAGATTAGTGGTGACTTGTCCAGGTGTCCTTGTGATGAATTCGAGACCTGTCCAGGTGTCCCTGTGATGGGCTGGAGACCTGTCCAGGTGTCCCTGTGATGGACTGGACACCTGTCCAGGTGTCTCTGTGATGGACTGGACACCTGTCCAGGTGTCCCTGTGATGGACTGGAGACCTGTCCAGGTGTCCCTGTGATGGACTGGAGACCTGTCCAGGTGTCTCTGTGATAGATTAGTGGTGACTTGTCCAGGTGTCCTTGTGATGGACCCGAGACTTGTCCAGGTGTCTCTGTGATGGACTGGAGACCTGTCCAGG
>NW_023634884.1:0-1169 GCF_014905685.2 Nematolebias whitei | reverse complement strand
TTCTGTCCATCTGGTCAGATTTGACATCAGGTCAAGTTCACTACAGTCCCCCCTTTGGAAATCATCGCCTGTCCATGGGGATGAATTCCAAACGTGAACTTACGCCTTCAAATGTCCTTGAGCTTGATGTAATCCAGCAAGGAAGACCAAAGTCAAAAGTAATCCAGCAAGGAAAACAAAGTCAAGGTAATTCCACAATGTTCTTCGTAATTCCATTGTGTTGATGATAATTCCATAATGTTGTTGGTAATTCCATTGTAGCAATGCTTTAACCCCTTGGAAACAGAGTCTGTAATCCATTGGAAAAAGTCATATAATCCACAACGGTAAATCCACAACGATTGGAAGTGTTGATTAATCAGCATACAGAGGGGTACCCTTGGATTGAACTGAAGATGCGGCCACTGGATGAAGAGTGGAGACCAACGTCAGGATTGCAGGTCGCCTCCAGCGAAGGTTGTCTCCAGCGACGTCCAGCCTGTGCCATTCTGGTTCAATGTGTCATGCAATTATGTGGTTTAAGGTGGGCTTATGAAGGGGATTTTACATAAGGCCTTAAACTATATGCACCTGGTGTGTAAGCTATTATGGTTGGGAACAGCTACAACTACCAGTTAAGGGGTGGGACATGCTGAAAAGGGTAACTACAGGGGTTTATGCCTATAGAAAAGGGTTCCAAACTATTTTTCCATTTCTAACTTGGTTTAAGTTAGCTTTACATGGTAAAATATAGTTTGGTGCAATTGTCTGTTGTCTTTTAGACGAACGACTTGAGATTGGGTGTTTGGTTTCCCCATAAATGTTTTTGGAAGTCTATGGCGAGACTCATCAAAAAGAATTAGCTATCCCCCCGAATAGAATTGTTTGAGTAGGTTCGGCTTAAGCGTTGTGAGATCAATGTAGATTATGGTACTTAAGGTAGCAATAATATACATTGACTCCGCAAAGATTGCAATTTAACGAATGAACTACATGTTGGCATGGTTAAAGGCCTCTCAGTCTCTAACTTAACTACACAACAAAATTCATTCTTGCCTGGGGTGTTCAAAAACAATACCAAAAACCAATTAAACGATGTCTCAACATCGACAAAAACAGTGACTAAGCAACCAGTTAACAACGTTTCAACATCGACAAAAGCAGTGATTAAGCAACTAGAAAACGACGTT
>NW_023634883.1:0-1169 GCF_014905685.2 Nematolebias whitei | reverse complement strand
TTCTCTATCGAGCTGATCTATCATCAACAAGGTAACGGTCTCTTCTTCGACTAAAGTGTACCGGAGGCGAGCTGAAATCTGATGAAGCGTGCACGTTCTGGTCAACAGATATTAATTCTCTCACATAGTTCTCTGTAAGATAATCTCCATTTCATCTTAAACTCTTCTCTCTCTCACAAAACCAGTACAGATATTTTAGAAATATCTGAAGCAAAGTCCTCGTTCACCGCCGCGTGATCGATGCTCATTTTCTGTGAAACTTGTCTGTTATTATTTTCATATTTTGCCAAATTAATGTAAATGTTTGATGTTAAACTTTGATTCTGAAAATAAATGACTCCATTCATTTTGATGGGTCAAAGGTAAATAACGTCTCTCGTTCGCATTTCTTTAAATTCAATGCACGGCATTACACAGTCAGAAAGATGAGGAACTCGTGAATATAGTATGCATATAAACGGGGATATATTGTCATACTACAACTAGTGACACGTACCCACGTGACTCACTACAAACTGGTGGCCCGTTAACGTGCTCATAAATGACTGTAAAAACGTGTAAGATTGATTTACGTGTTGGCATGCATGTTGAAAAAGTAACGGTTTATCAGCTGTGATTGAAACGCAGCCGGAGCTGCGCGCTCGGAGCTGCGCCTTTCAAGCAAACGCTGCATGTTCTAAGCGTTGGGCTAGTAATGTTTTAAAAGCTGAAATTGTGTCATTGAGTCTTTATGAAAGCTGAATTTGTACGCTGTTAAGTGTTGTTAAGCTTATGAGCTGTGCAAACGTTGATTCTGTTTAAAAGACGAGGTTCTGCTGAAAAGACCAGGACTGTGGTCCAGTTCGGTTCTGTTGAGTTTGAACGAGTATTTTGAATAGATGGATAAACGTTTTAAAAGCTGAGCGCCGCCTCAGAACACAGTTAGGAGTTATTCGTTACAATTTTTAACAGAAAAAGTGCATTTTGACAGTTTAAGAGACGAAAAGTTGACGAACTATTTCACGCTAATCTAACTTGCTAGTTGGAGAAAACGCTTCTTGATTGGTTGAATTTGCTGTTGTGGAGCGCTCTGATTGGTTGAGAAGGCTGACTGGCGTGGCTACGTCACTTCCTCTCACCCTGCGCTGCTTTGCCATTGGTGATTTCAGTCACGTGACCCGGAAATGAAA
>NW_023634882.1:0-1169 GCF_014905685.2 Nematolebias whitei | reverse complement strand
AACTTGAAATTTAGTTTTTCGGCCTTTAAAATTGTTCTTTTGTACAAATATGTTGGTATTAATGTATATGCAGACATAATATGGTGGTTGTGAGGGGAAAATTGTGTGTGTGTTTGTGTGTGTGTGTGTGTGTGTGTGTGTGTGTGTGTGTGTGTGTGTGTGTGTGTGTGTGTGTGTGTGTAGAAGTAACATTGTCCTTAATGTTCATGTGTTTCAGTGGTTCCTGCTTCTGTTTAGAGCTGATTAAAAGAAGAAGCTCCTCAAGACTGAAGGCCTGATGTGGACCAGCAGGACCCAGAGCCTCTTATCATAGAGTGGAAGAAAAGACCCTTAGACCAGTCTGGTGGGAGACCAACTCAATATGGAGGAGACCAATATCAGGTTTTTGGTCACTACAGTTCCTTTAAAGAGTGAGGAGGATCAAAAACAACTTACCAAGAACCCAGATTTAAAGACTCACAAAAACAGTTCCAGCTCTTCAAAGACTGATGTTAATAAGGATGATGAAGAGGATGGTGAAATGACCGATCCTGACTCTCTGCTAAAGAACTCATCAGACTCTGAATCAGAACATGAAGACAGTATGAAAGACTGGAAGGAGAGCAGGGCTCCTGAATCAGAGGTAAAAACTGTCAACAAATCTTTGAGCTGCTCTGAGTGGTAAGCAGTATGTCAGTAACCGGACTCTTCAAAGACACATGACAAGTCATTCAGGAGTGAAGTCTTCAAGCTGTCTGCTTAATAAGAAATGTGTTGGAGAGAAAAAACATGTAGAGTCACGCAGGAAAGTCCAGGCAAGACCAAAATCAATAAGCTGTGATGACTGTGGTAAAAGATTTACTTTCAAATCAAATTTAAACAGACACATGAGAGTCCACACAGGAGACAAGCCGTTTCCGTGTGAACTTTGTGGACAAAGGTTTAGTGAGAAGGCAAGTTTAAACAAACACATGAGAGTCCACACAGGAGACAAGCCGTTTCCGTGTGAACTTTGTGGACAAAGGTTTAGTCAGAAGACAAATTTAAACACACACATGAGAGTCCCTACAGGAGACAAGCCGTTTCCATGTGAACTTTGTGGACAAAGGTTTAGTCAGAAGACAAATTTAAACTCACACATGAGAGTCCACACAGGAGACAAGCCGTTTCCGTGTGAACTTTGTGGACAA
>NW_023634881.1:600-1170 GCF_014905685.2 Nematolebias whitei | reverse complement strand
CTGCAGCTGAATGTCACTTCCTGCAGCTGAATGTCACTTCCTGCAGCAGAATGTCACTTCCTGCAGCTGAATGTCACTTCCTGCAGCTGAATGTCACTTCCTGCAGCTGAATGTCACATCCTGCAGCTGAATGTCACTTCCTGCAGCACAATGTCACTTCCTGCAGCTGAATGTCACTTCCTGCAGCTGAATGTCACTTCATGCAGCTGAATGTCACTTCCTGCAGCTGAATGTCACTTCCTGCAGCACAATATCACTTCCTGCAGCTGAATGTCACTTCATGCAGCTGAATGTCACTTCCTGCAGCTGAATGTCACTTCCTGCAGCACAATATCACTTCCTGCAGCTGAATGTCACTTCATGCAGCTGAATGTCACTTCCTGCAGCTGAATGTCACTTCCTGCAGCACAATGTCACTTCCTGCAGCTCAATGTCACTTCCTGCAGCTGACTGTCACTTCCTGCAGCTGAATGTCACTTCCTGCAGCTGAATGTCACTTCCTGCAGCTGAATGTCACTTCCTACAGCTGAATGTCACTTCCTGCAGCTGAATGTCACTTCCTGCAGCTGA
>NW_023634881.1:0-500 GCF_014905685.2 Nematolebias whitei | reverse complement strand
TGTCACTTCCTGCAGCTGAATGTCACTTCATGCAGCTGAATGTCACTTCCTGCAGCTGAATGTCACTTCCTGCAGCACAATGTCACTTCCTGCAGCTGAATGTCACTTCCTGCAGCTGAATGTCACATCCTGCAGCTGAATGTCACTTTCTGCAGCACAATGTCACTTCCTGCAGCTGACTGTCACTTCCTGGAGCACAATGTCACATCCTGCAGCTGAATGTCACTTCCTGCAGCTGAATGTCACTTCCTGCAGCTGAATGTCACTTCCTACAGCTGAATGTCACTTCCTGCAGCACAATGTCACTTCCTGCAGCTGAATGTCACTTCCTGCAGCTGAATGTCACATCCTGCAGCTGAATGTCACTTTCTGCAGCACAATGTCACTTCCTGCAGCTGACTGTCACTTCCTGGAGCACAATGTCACATCCTGCAGCTGAATGTCACTTCCTGGAGCACAATGTCACTTCCTGCAGCTGAATGTCACTTCCTGCAGCTGAA
>NW_023634880.1:0-1170 GCF_014905685.2 Nematolebias whitei | reverse complement strand
ATGTGTGATGTTAAAATTTTGATTCTGAAAATAAATGACCACGTTCATTTTGATGGGTCAAAGATAATTAACGTCTCATGTAACATTTTTAATTGTTCAATGCACGTACATTATACAGTCCAGAAAAATGAAAGAATCCGTTTAATTTATGAATATATACAGCATATGTTCATCTACACTATTAATTTCAATTCCATCGACTCTAAATGGAGTATCAAGCACTTTCTTGTTATTACTAAAAATCATATAATTTGTTTTATCTACATTTAAAGATAATTTGTTTAGTTGAAACCAATTTTGTATTTTCACAAATTGTTTGTGCCATCTTCAGCAGGGTGTTGGGCCTTGGGGGGCGATTAGGGATGGGGCCGGTGCTCCGGTTCTCCCTGGGTTGTTGGGATTTTTTGATCAAGGTTCCTGGTTGCAATGGGCGGTCCTTTGGCTGGGGTGGCTGCCGGGTTCCGGCGGGGTGTCAGCTGTGGTTGTGTGTGTGTGGTCGTTGGTGGTGTATGGCAGCGGTTGGGGGTTTGGCTTCGCTTTGACAGGGTTCTGGCTGGTCGGCCTGATGTGACATTCGCGGTGGGGGGTGCTGTGTGTATGGGGAGGTGCATAGGTGGCATGCCGGGGCTTCTGTGGTGTGGGGCTGTTGGGGTGCCTGGTCCTTGGTGCGCTGGGCCGGCCTTCCTCAGCTGCTGCTCCCTGCTGCTCTGGCCCCTGGCCTGGGGCCAGCTTGCAGTCGCTGTCGGGTGGGTGGGGCGCATGGACGACCCGACAGAGCCTCTGTCGGGCTGTCTCTGTGTGCCTGTTTATGGCTCGGGTGGGGTTTTAGGTGGTCCCCTCTCTTGGATCAATTTGGGTCCCCCATGTAATGTGGGGTCTACTTCCCCGTCGCTCTCCCCTCCGGTGGTGGGCCCCCCTGCCGCCAGTGCATTGGCGGCTCTCAGCATCTGGGGTTGGGAAGTGGGGTTTGTGCAGGCCCACCCTAGTGGCTGCCTGCCGGGGCCTGGATGCCCTGGCTCTGTCGGGCCTCTGTTGGGGGGTGGCATGATCTCGGGACTCAGGGTCCATGGCCGGATCTACTCTGGAGGGGCAGGTTGCCGGCGGGGCCTGTGGACTCGTCGCTGCAGCCTCCTGGGGTTTCTGCATTGTGGTTGCTGGGGATCGCCCGGG
>NW_023634879.1:0-1170 GCF_014905685.2 Nematolebias whitei | reverse complement strand
CAATCGAGAATCTGTGGAAAGAGCTGAAGACTGCTGTTCACCAACGCTCTCCATCCAACCTCACTGAGCTCGAACTGTTTTGCAGGAAGAATGGGCAGAATGTCAGTGTCTCCATGTGTAAAACTGATAGAGACAAACCCCAAGAGACTTGCAGCTGGAACTGCAGCAAAAGGAGGCGCTACAAAGTATTAATGCAAGGGGGCCGGATAATATTGCATGCCTCACTTTTCAGTTTTTTATTTGTTAAAAAAGTTTGACACATCCAATAAATTTCATTCCACTTCACGATTGTGTCCCACTTGTTGTTGATTCTTCACAAAAAATTAAAACTTTATATCTTTATGTTTGAAGCCTGAAATGTGGCAAAAGGTTGAAAAGTTCAAGGGGGCTGAATACTTTCTCAAGGCACTGTATTTATTTGATGGTTTAGTTGCTCATTCTGGGGACACCTGTAATTCCACTGTAAGCTGTGCAGATTATAGGCCTGGCCTAGTTCTTTGAACACTGGAAGAACAGGGAATTTGGTCTGTAAGTTATGAACTAGTTCAGGGGTTCTCAAACTTTTTGGGTTCAGGGAACCCTTACAGGGGAGAAAAAGTTTTAGGGACCCCCTCATAACCCTCATGTTTATTAAATAATTTTATTCAGTTTGTCTCTTTAATGCAATGGAAATATTTGTGTAACATAAATAAAACATAAACGTAAGACATGTTCTTTAATAGTGTTAATGCAATTTTTATACTTTTAAACATGGGATATTTTTTATTCAAGATGCACTTAATGAACAGAATTTTTAATTTCAACTTCTAAAAATTACAGTTTTGAGAAAATTAACAGAATCAAAAATCAGTTTAAAACGTTACTTATTCACATAATGAACATAGTAAATGTATTGCCACTTCAAATTATTACAGAAAACTCTACATAAAACTGAACAGAATCATAACAGCAGTAGTCATACTGCTGGGGAGTAGCAGGGGACGGGGGGGGGGGGGCCCCCTAAAAAAGTCCCTACAAAACTAGACTGAGCGACCATTTAAAGGCCTTTGTGAGACTAAAGTTAGTAACTGTTGGTATCAACAGAATAACAGCTGTGCAGCTCAGGACGTGTCTCCATCCGTCGTCTCTCCATCCCCCCGGAACAAAAAATCACAGACGAGATGAGCGCCC
>NW_023634878.1:0-1170 GCF_014905685.2 Nematolebias whitei | reverse complement strand
CTCTGTCACTTACAATGTTTCCAAATATCTGGCGTCTGTACTCATCCCTTTAGTTGGCAGCTCAGAACACCACATACAGAACACCATGGACTTTGTGGATAAGGTGAGGGATGTCATCATGGAGACTGATGAAACAATGGTCTCTTTTGATGTCACATCACTCTTTACGTGCATTCCTGTTGATGATGCAGTAGAGGTGGTCAGTTTAAGATTAAAATCAGACACCACTCTGAGCAGCAGGACCACGCTTTCCACAGAACAACTGTGTCAACTCTTGAAACTGTGCCTGCAGTCAACCTACTTCACATATGGGGAGCAATATTATAGGCAGAAACATGGGTGTGCTATGGGGTCTCCAGTTTCTCCTATTGTTGCCAACCTGTACATGGAGGAGGTAGAAAAGAGAGCCTTGACGTCCTTTTCAGGGACACCACCAAGTCATTGGTTCAGGTATGTTGACGACACCTGGGTTAAAATCAAATCTCAGGAAGTCCAACATTTTACTGACCACATCAACTCTGTGGATAAATACATCAAGTTCACACGAGAAGATGTAAAAAATGGCAGGTTGGCTTTCTTGGACTGTGAGGTCTCAGTCTCTGATAGAGGACATTTGCAAACTGAGGTGTACCGCAAACCCACCCACACAGACCAGTATTTGCAGTTTGACTCCCATCACCCTTTGGAGCACAAGTTAGGAGTCATCAGGACTCTGTATCACAGAGCAGACAGCGTCCCCACTAGCTCAGGAGCCAGGCAGAAGGAGAAATCCCACACAAGACAGGCTCTAGAGCAATGTGGATATCCTAACTGGGCCTTCCTAAAAGCAGAGAAGAAACCCAAACAGGACTCCAGTCAGCCAACAGGTGAAAAGGAGGAACCCAGACCCAGACCAGTGGTCATTCCATATGTTGAGGGAGTATCAGAGAAACTGAGACGTTTATTTTCTAAACATAACGTCCCAGTGGCTTTTAAACCCCAAAATACATTACGGCAAAGACTGGTTCATCCCAAAGATCCAGTCCCCCGGCACAAACAGAGCAATGTTGTGTATGCTGTTCAGTGTCAGGAGGGCTGTGATCAGTCTTACATCGGGGAAACAAAACAGCCACTGGCCAAAAGGATGGCCCAGCACAGAAGATCAACATCATCAGGCCAGGACTCTGTGGT
>NW_023634877.1:0-1170 GCF_014905685.2 Nematolebias whitei | reverse complement strand
GTTCACAGAGGGCTGAGTGATACTAGCAATCACAGCATTGTAAGAGGAGGACAATTGAACACGTACGCATCCACCCCTGTTTAATGATGGACGGTTTATTTTCACAAAGATGGCCTCCTTTACTCCTCTCTCAAACCATCGTTCCTCTCTATTCAGGATGTGCACATCTTCATCCCTGAAAGAGTGACCGCTGGCCTGGAGATGAGTGTAGACCGCAGAGTCCTGGCCTGATGATGTTGATCTTCTGTGCTGGGCCATCCTTTTGGCCAGTGGCTGTTTTGTTTCCCCGATGTAAGACTGATCACAGCCCTCCTGACACTGAACAGCATACACAACATTACTCTGTTTGTGCCGGGGGACTGGATCTTTGGGATGAACCAGTCTTTGCCGTAATGTATTTTGGGGTTTAAAAGCCACTGGGACGTTATGTTTAGAAAATAAACGTCTCAGTGGCTGTTTTGTTTCCCCGATGTAAGACTGATCACAGCCCTCCTGACACTGAACAGCATACACAACATTACTCTGTTTGTGCCGGGGGACTGGATCTTTGGGATGAACCAGTCTTTGCCGTAATGTATTTTGGGGTTTAAAAGCCACTGGGACGTTACGTTTAGAAAATAAACGTCTCAGTTTCTCTGATACTCCCTCAACATATGGAATGACCACTGGTCTGGGTCTGGGTTCCTCCTTTTCACCTGTTGGCTGACTGGAGTCCTGTTTGGGTTTCTTCTCTGCTTTTAGGAAGGCCCAGTTAGGATATCCACATTGCTCTAGAGCCTGTCTTGTTTGGGATTTCTCCTTCTGCCTGGCTCCTGAGCTAGTGGGGACGCTGTCTGCTCTGTGATACAGAGTCCTGATGACTCCTAACTTGTGCTCCAAAGGGTGATGGGAGTCAAACTGCAAATACTGGTCTGTGTGGGTGGGTTTGCGGTACACCTCAGTTTGCAAATGTCCTCTATCAGAGACTGAGACCTCACAGTCCAAGAAAGCCAACTTGCCATTTTTTTCATCTTCTCGTGTGAACTTGATGTATTTATCCACAGAGTTGATGTGGTCAGTAAAATGTTGGACTTCCTGAGATTTAATTTTAACCCAGGTGTCGTCAACATACCTGAACCAATGACTTGGTGGTGTCCCTGAAAAGGACGTCAAGGCTCTCTTTTCTACCTC
>NW_023634876.1:830-1170 GCF_014905685.2 Nematolebias whitei | reverse complement strand
TGTAGCAGCACCGGGCAACTTGGAGGAACCGTACCCAGCCTGGGAGCTCCTGCCCTGTGTACACATTCCTCCAACACCCCTGGGGAGCCTGGAGGACCCGTACCCAGCCTGGGAGCTCCTGCCCTGGATACAGATCATGCAGCAGCCCCGGGGAACACGGAGGAACCGTACCCAGCCTGGGAGCTCCTGTCCTGGGTACAGATCATGCGGCAGCCCCGGGGAACCTGCAGGCACCGTACCCAGCCTGGGAGCTCCTGTCCTGGGTACAGATCGTGCAGCAGCCCCGGGGAACCTGCAGGAACCATACCCAGCCTGGGAGCTCCTGTCCTGGGTACAGATC
>NW_023634876.1:440-730 GCF_014905685.2 Nematolebias whitei | reverse complement strand
TACCCAGCCTCGGAGCTCCTGTCCTGGGTACAGATCATGCAGCAGCCCCGGGGAACTTGGAGGAACCGTACCTAGCCTGGGAGCTCCTGTCCTGGGTACAGATCATGCAGCAGCCCCGGGGAAATTGCAGGCACCGTACCCAGCCTGGGAGCTCCTGTCCTGGGTACAGATCATGTAGCAGCCCCGGGGAACCTGAAGGAACCGTACCCAGCCTGGGGGCTCCTGCCCTGGGTACACATTCCTCCAACACCCCCTGGGGAACTTGGAGGAACCGTACACAGCCTGGGAGC
>NW_023634876.1:0-340 GCF_014905685.2 Nematolebias whitei | reverse complement strand
TGTAGCAGCACCGGGCAACTTGGAGGAACCGTACCCAGCCTGGGAGCTCCTGCCCTGTGTACACATTCCTCCAACACCCCTGGGGAGCCTGGAGGACCCGTACCCAGCCTGGGAGCTCCTGCCCTGGATACAGATCATGCAGCAGCCCCGGGGAACACGGAGGAACCGTACCCAGCCTGGGAGCTCCTGTCCTGGGTACAGATCATGCGGCAGCCCCGGGGAACCTGCAGGCACCGTACCCAGCCTGGGAGCTCCTGTCCTGGGTACAGATCGTGCAGCAGCCCCGGGGAACCTGCAGGAACCATACCCAGCCTGGGAGCTCCTGTCCTGGGTACAGATC
>NW_023634875.1:318-1170 GCF_014905685.2 Nematolebias whitei | reverse complement strand
TTTGTAAATGTTTTACATGCTTTCCCCCAAACATCAATGCAATAGATTAAATGTGGAACAATGATTGTGTTATACAACATGTACAGAGCTTTATCATTTAATAATTCCCTGACTTTGTATAGTACTGCAATAGATTTAGATATTTTTGTTCTTACAGAATTGATGTGATTTTTCCATGTTAGCTGTTCATCAATGATTACACCCAAAAATTTCATCTCATTAACTCTACAAATCTCAACACCCTCAATTTTAAATGGATCAACAACAGTTCTCTTTTTGTTACTAAATATCATGTATTTAGTTTTATCTAAATTTAATGATAATTTATTAAGTTTAAACCAAGTTTGTATTTTATCAAATTCTGTCTTCATCAATTCCAACATCTGTTTTACATCTTTACCCAAACAAAAAAATGTGGTGTCATCTGCAAAAAGGACACATTTGAGGAGTCCTGATACATTCACTAAGTCATTCACATATAAAATAAATAACTTTGGTCCAAGTACAGAGCCATGAGGAACTCCACAAGTGATATTGCACAGGTCAGATCTTACACCATTTATTTGTACAAACTGTTTCCTATCTTTTAAATAGCTAGATACCCAGTGTAATGCTGGTCCTCTTATACCATATTTATTTAATTTTTCAAGGAGAATAGTGTGGTCAATAGTATCGAATGCTTTTTTTAAATCAACAAAAATACTAACACAATACTGTTTTTGATCGACCGCAGTAGTTATTTGTTCCATTATTTCCATGAGAGCCATTGATGTAGAGTTTTTTGCTCTAAACCCATACTGACTGTTACTTAGAATGTTTTGTTTAGTAATAAATTTATCTAATCTGGTCACA
>NW_023634875.1:0-308 GCF_014905685.2 Nematolebias whitei | reverse complement strand
CACATTTATCACCATTTATTTGTACAAACTGTTTCCTATCTTTTAAATAGCTAGATACCCAGTGTAATGCTGGTCCTCTTATACCATATTTATTTAATTTTTCAAGGAGAATAGTGTGGTCAATAGTATCGAATGCTTTTTTTAAATCAACAAAAATACTAACACAATACTGTTTTTGATCGACCGCAGTAGTTATTTGTTCCATTATTTCCATGAGAGCCATTGATGTAGAGTTTTTTGCTCTAAACCCATACTGACTGTTACTTAGAATGTTTTGTTTAGTAATAAATTTATCTAATCTGGTCACA
>NW_023634874.1:588-1170 GCF_014905685.2 Nematolebias whitei | reverse complement strand
AGGGAATTAATCTGTTTGACCAGAAACGTGCACGCTCCTTCAGTTCTCAGCTTGTTCACGGTACGCTTGGTCGAAAATAGAACCTTCTACCTGGTTGATGATAAAATCAGCGTCGGCGTAGGGTTCCTTTCTGACTCTTTCAGCGTCTCCATGAGGACAGCCAAACCCTTAGAGAGTCGTGCGAGGTTATCCAAACAGAAGTTGTAACTCCCAAAATCCTCTCTGCATCCTGTCTCGTCAGAATTCTGAACTCCTTCAGAACTCTCTTCAGAGAGTTAAACTCTGGAACTCTTTACTCCATGAACTGCACCAGAGAGTTTTTAACTCTTTGTAACTCTTAGCTCTTTCACTCTGGTCTTGCTCTCATGTTGAACCCATTCCTGAGCGCAGCAACACACTGAACTGGGAAGTTGCCACATTTTAAGTGGGTCGACTTCCGGGTCATTTGAGAGCTTTTTGATTGGTGGATGGACCAGATCAGAGGTGTGGTTTGTGATGTAAGGTGTTATCAAAGTCAAGGGCAGAGAATGGGATTGTTTAAAAACAGACAGAAAGATTATTGGCGAAAACGAGACTTCGTGG
>NW_023634874.1:0-488 GCF_014905685.2 Nematolebias whitei | reverse complement strand
TGGAGAAAACGAGACTTCGTGGAGCCTCTACTCTGATTATCTGCTGTAAAGATTAAACATGACATTTCTTCTCAGTAAACATTTTAGTTGACCGAAGCTCGACCTTTAACATACTTACAAATTTGCTCATTGAAGACAGAAAAATCAAGAAATGCATATTACCCTGATTTCTTCTTTGAATGAGGAATAAAAATCATTACTTACTGTTTATGTAAATAAAAATGAGTAGTTCTCTTCAACCTGTGAACATTGAGTGAACTAACACAATTTGATTATCAAACATTTGTAAAATAGTAATGATCATAGAGAATTGTCTTTTCTACTTGATTACTTCAAGAAAGAAAGTCTCCAGATGGCTCAAACTATATTTCTGGATGCAGATCAATGAAATAGCAGTCTCTGTCCATCTGGTCAGATTTGACATGAGATCAGGTTCACTACACCCACCATGTTCTCTCAGATCAGCAGACCAGTTGCTCCTAACAGTC
>NW_023634873.1:0-1170 GCF_014905685.2 Nematolebias whitei | reverse complement strand
CTCACTAACTGTGGTCTGTTTGTTAAAAAGTCTAGTACCCAGTTGCAGATGGAGGGGCTTAGTCCTAGTGTGGATAGTTTGTCCATCAGGGTTTGGGGGATCATGGTGTTGAAGGCGGATGTGAAGTCCACAAAGAGCATACGGACGTAAGAGTTTTTCTGCTCCAGGTGGTTGAGCGCAGTGTGGACCACAGAGGAGATGGCATCCTCTGTTGATCGGTTCTCACGGTATGCATACTGATGAGGGTCCTCGTTGATGGTTGTTTTGATGCGAGTCATGACCAGTTTTTCAAAGCATTTAGCGACTATCGGGGTGAGGGCCACTGGCCGATAGTCATTCAGACCAGTCACTGTAGAGCTTTTTGGGACTGGGATGATGGTGGCAGTCTTCAGGCAGGTGGGAACTGTCTCCAGGGTAAGTGAGGTGTTAAAGATGTCTGCCAGCACCTCACAGAGCTGATCAGCACATTCCTTCAACACTTTTCCGGGGATGTTGTCTGGGCCAGTTGCCTTGTGCGGAATAATCCTCCTGAAGGTACTCCTTACTTCTGCTGAGGTCACGCTGAGATGCTCTTCATCCGGTGGTGAGGTGAGTCTGGTGCTGGGTGGTCTGTTCGGTTCTTCAAAGCGTGCATAGAACTTGTTGAGGGCATCAGGCAGAGATGGGTCTTTGGGGCATTGTTCACTCCTTCCTTTATAATCTGTTATGCACTTAATGCCCCTCCACATGCTCCGAGGGTCTTGTGAGATGAATTGACCCACAATCCTCTTTGCATATGTGCCCTTGGCCCTCTTAATACCAGCAACCAGCTCTTTTCTTGTCCTACTCAGCTCCTCAGAGTTTCTGGACCTGAAGGCAGTGTTCCTGGCTTCCAGCAGGGTACGCACCTCTGCATTCAGCCAAGGTTTTCTGTTTGGGTAGCCTTTAACATTTCTGATAGTGGAGACGGTGCCAGTACATGTACTAATGTAACCCAGAACTGAGGATGTGTATTGGTCAAGATCAAGCGAACCTCCATTTTCAGCAGCTTCTCTGAAAACCTGCCAGTCTGTTCGATCAAAACAGTCTCTCAGTATGGGGCCACTGTCCTGGATCCAGCATTTAACTTTCTTTTGTACCGGTGTGGAGCGTCTCAGCGGGGGCATGTAAGCAGGAGCCAGGAAGATTGAG
>NW_023634872.1:0-1171 GCF_014905685.2 Nematolebias whitei | reverse complement strand
ACCTTTGAAGTTTACCTCCAAATTTTTAATCTTCATGTCCTAACCCTTGACTTTTACCCTCTGACCTTTGACTTCAACCTCCTGATCTTTGCTTTGACCTCCTGACCTTTGACTTTTACCCTCTGACCTTTGACTTATACCTTTGCTGATCACTTGAACGAGGAGCGAAGAGACAAAGGAACAAAGGAAACAAAACTTAACTTCCTGAAGAATTTCTGAGTTTAGCTTCAAATCACAATGACTCCAAGTTCATCTGATGTTTATTGTCTGAGAGTTTCATTAAAGTCTGTCGAGTAGCTCGTGAGATATTTTGCTAACAAAGATTATTGATTAAAGTTGTCAGTTCCTTAGTTTCATTAAAGTAGTCGGATGAATAAAACTGAATCGTTAGGGGACCAGTTCAGCGGCAGAAGCTGCCACTGAGAAGAACAGGAGCTTTCATAAAGTCGTCTCACGTTTCTTCACGCAGTCAGAAACTGGACAGAGGAGGACTGGAGACTGGATCCAGACCAGTTCTAGATCAACACAGAGACTTTCATACTGTTTAGATTCATCTGATCTTCAGATGAGGCTCCTCATCAAGACCAGAGGTGGATTAAGATCTTCCTGCAGACTTGAACAGATGATGTTATTTCCACCTTCCTGCTCACTCCACCCTTTAATAAAGTTATGAGTCTCCTGAACGTTCAGTGAGTCCAACACAAAGACACTGTCTTACCTCTCGTGGGGTCTCTGGCTCCTCCTCTTTACAGTAAAACCACAGTTCTTCTCAAACTGGTGAAAAAACCTGTTTTGGTCTTGGCTGAACTCCGACTGCGTCCACCTCCAGGCTTCACTCCTGATCCACGACGCCTGGCCTCGTTAACCCGACTGTTCATGCACGGCTGCTCCACGACAAAAGTCCCTCCACAAACCGATACTACCATCACACACACACACACACACACACACACACACAACACACACACACCTGCGTGTGTTTCTACAGGTGTGAGATGAACCCATTCATCTTCGTTAGCTTGAATCTGTCGGAGAACACGACTCTAAAAACATCCTGGAAACATCAGAAAAATAAATATCTGCAGACGTTGAACACTCCTGCTGCCCTGGAGTCAAAATGATGCGCAGTAACCCTCCTGCTGCCCTGGGGTCAAAATGATGCGCAGTAACC
>NW_023634871.1:0-1171 GCF_014905685.2 Nematolebias whitei | reverse complement strand
GCCGGGACCCCCTCGGAGTAGGAGAGATGAGGAGCGTCAGCCGGGACCCCCTCGGAGCAGCGCGCAGCAACAGGAACCAGAAGAGAGGCAGCAGCGGCTGACGCGGTGACCTCAGAGGCGACAGCAGCGGAGGAGGCAGGAACCAGCAGAGGAGCAGCAGCTGACGTGGTGACCTCAGGAGCAGCAGCAGTAGCGGCTGGCACAGGAGTCACTGGAGGTGTAGGAGTAGCCGCCAACAGAGGAACAACTGAGGACGTGGGACCCACCGGGAGCGTGGACTCATCAGGGGCTGCAGGAGATTTAAAAACTACGGAGACTGCGGTAGGCCTGGAAGCGACCACAGGGGCTGCAGCAGTGAAGTCCACTGGTGGTGGAGCAGGAAAACTCGAGGGCGTGGAAGCCGTCATGGAGTGTGCCAGGTAAGAGCGAGGCGATCTCCTGTCCCACTCTCTTTTCTCTCGATGGACAGTTCTTCCTGTGTTACTTGAAAAATACTCAAAAAAGTGGAGCTGCTTGCTGGGTCTCTCTCTGGAGGGGAGCATTCTGTCACGGTCGGGCGGTGGTTGAGACCCAAATGCAAGCAGCACTCCAACAAGGTTACAAAAAAGGCGTTTTAATCACAAAAAGGCATTAATAACAAATAATGCTGTCGGGGCAGCGATACTACTTACATTCGTAGGAAAAACAGGAAATACCAAGGCACTAGGAGACGACCGTGAAGATGCAGCTAATGCACCTAATGCTCCCCTGCCTGAGATGCAGGAGAGCACATAAAGGAGAGTCTCTAATTAAACACAATACGTGGCACCTGAGAGTCATTAACTATCTGCACAGAGCAGGGCAGGTGCAGATCGTTACAGTATCCCCCCCTCTAATAAACGGCACCTGACGTTCTAAAATACCCCAACCCAACTTGGGTGGGTGGCGGGGGAAAAAACCAAAGGCCGGAGGGCACCAAAAACAAACAAACATAGGAGCAGAAAACGGAGTCCGTCTGGAACCACCTCGAAGCAGGGGAAGTGAGGAGCGTCCGCCGGGGGGGGACCCCCTCGGAAACAGAGAGGTGAGGAGCGTCCGCCGGAACCACCTCGGAGCAGGGGAAGTGAGGAGCGTCTGCCGGGACCCCCTCGGAGTAGGAGAGATGAGGAGCGTCAGCCGGGACCCCCTCGGA
>NW_023634870.1:0-1171 GCF_014905685.2 Nematolebias whitei | reverse complement strand
TCCACACAGAAACCTTACAAGATGATATCACCTGTTTTTAATTTAAATCACTCACCAAATCTCTGTGACCCTGAGAAGAAGGAGCGGGAAAGGACAAACGGCCTTTCTAAGCCTCCTGAGCGAGTTATCAGACCCTCTGCTGTGGCCATGTGCTGTAAGAATTTTTACTAATTAATCAAATTAGTTTATGTTTTACCCTGAAATCAGTGAGCCCACTCACCTGGTAAAAGCCGTACAGATTGTGTAAGTCTCGATGTTCCCAGCTCCCATAATGCACCGCATCCTTTGGCATCGTCTTCTCTGGACCATCAAAAACAGACGGCTCGTTCATATCGTTCCACACAAACAGCGATGGTGTCGACCCCTATATCAGACCAAAACAACGTTTTTAAGAATCCATCCAGTCAACCCCTTGTTACATTTATCTACCTGGATTATTGCATCAGGACAAAAAAAACAACATATTCTATGAAAATTATATTGCAAAAGATTGGAGAAACCATTATAACTTTTTTTAACAGCAACCACTAAGACGGTAAAATGTTGTCATAGTTCCCTGTGGGTAAACTATTAGTAAAACCAAAACAATACATTTCTTCAAAAGTACAAAGTGAACTCTGGCTTTGCTGAAGTTTGTTTATCAAGCTGAAACTGGGTTAAAAGAAGCAAAAAGTCTAGTGAAAATCGTTGGTTACGTACTGTAACCCCAGATTCTATGAGTATAGGCGTAGCCCTTTAAGGCTGTCGCTTAGTGGGTTTATCCCGTTATGCGTAAGCATCACACTGAAAAAATTAGTCCACGCTCACCTGCTGTGTGGGCCACACCCAATCCGTATAAGTTACATTAAGAGCGGGTAATCGGCTCCCAAATAGCTTTATTTTTTCTTCAGCCATTCAGGAGCCAGTGAGGCCCGACGCTTAAAGGGCTACGCCTATACTCATAGAATCTGGGGTTACAGTACGTAACCAACGTTCTATGTCATATAGGCTTCGCCCTTTAAGGCTGTCGCTTAGTGGGTTAAGGGCGAAGCGGATGTTGTCCTCGCCTCACTGGGTCCATTCGAACACAGTATGAAGCAGAAGCTTGCCCAAAAACGTCTTGTCACTCAGCTCCCCATGTGCACAATTACGCATTGCGTAGTTATGTGTGCCATGCACAGACGCCTGTTGT
>NW_023634869.1:0-1171 GCF_014905685.2 Nematolebias whitei | reverse complement strand
ATGTAGGAGGAGATGTATGAAGGCAGCAGACCAAGAAGTGATTTAAAGATGAAAATGTACCATTGAGAGAGTCTGCGTGAAGTTAATGATGTCCAGTTTACCAGTGAATACAGGATGCAGTGGTGGGTACGATAATCACAGCCAGTTATGAATCTTAGTGCACAATGATAGACATAATCCAACGTCTGCAGGGTTCTTGTAGGAGCGTTCGTGTAAATAATGTCGCCGTAATCAATGGAGGGAAGGAAGGTCACAGATACAAGGCATTTCCTAGCATTCAGAGTTAGACAGGATCTGTTTCTAAAAAAGAAACCCAGTTTAACTTTCAGTTTCTTTACCAAGTTTTCCACATGGAGCTTAAAAGAGAGATGCGAGTCAAGCAAGATACCCAAATATTTATAGGAATCAACAAACTCAATCGGGACACCATTTCAGGATGAAATCAGAGGAAGAACTGCTGGGACCAACTTCCTATTTGAAAAAAGCATCCCTTTGGTTTTGTCGGCATTTAGGACAAGGTTGAGGCGGAACAAATCTGTCTGGATGATGTTAAATGCAGATTTCAAAAACTGGAAAGCCTTAACTCTTTTAGCTCGACAATAAACAACTGTGTCATCAGCATAGAAATGTATGGATGCATCAGGGATGTTTTTACGAACATTACATATGTAGATTGTAAGGAGGGTGGGTCCTAAGACTGAGCCTTGTGGTACACCATTGTTGAATGTTAATTAACTGGAGGAAGTACCATTATGTTGAACACATTGCCTCCGGTCTGAGAGATAGTTAGAGAACCAACCAATGGTGTCTACTGAGAAACCGATTTCTGAGAGCTCATGACACAAGATGTTATGATCCACAGTGTCAAAATCTTTAGACAGGTCTAAGAAAAGTGCAGCACAATAATCCTTAGCATCCAGTGCTTCAACAATGTCATTAAGAACCTTCAGTGAAGCAGTCGTTGTGCTGTGTTGTTTCCTGAAACCAGACTGAAGGCGAGGTAAGATGTTAAATGAGTCCAGGTATTTTTTGATTTGAGAGTTTATCAGTTTTTCTAGAACCTTGGCTAAAATGTAGAGTTTAGAGATTGTCCGATAGATTGTTCAGTGAGGTGGGGTCACCTCCCTTCAGTAAAGGAAGAACAAAGGCTGTTTTCCAAGTGTCTGGAATG
>NW_023634868.1:0-1171 GCF_014905685.2 Nematolebias whitei | reverse complement strand
CTGTATTTCTGGATTCAAATCAATGGAATGACAGTTCCTGTCCCACAAGGTTCTTAAGGTCAAGGGTTTTGACCTTAGGCTTAGTCTTGACATCAGGTTAAGTTCACTACACTCTGAAGGAACAATCACTTTCTGAAAAACAGAGAAATATGTTGTTCACATTGTAATATTTCACATGATTTCATTATAATGATTGAAAACAACAATCAAAATTATTCATGTTCACACTTGTTAATCAATTAAAACAAACTTCATTAATGATTTGTTTTTCTTTCTTAGAAACAAGAAAAATAAGATCAACATTAGTCAGACTGTAGCTGACTCTGTATCCAAGGACAGGAAATGTGTAGAAAAACATCAGACATTAAAGCTGCAAGCCGCATTGGAGGCCCTCGCAGCAAAGCGATGCTCTGGCCTTATGGCAACCGCGGGAGCTCCAGCTAGTCCACCCAGCCACCATTGCCAACGCTGTCGTGCCAATCCCGCACGCGTTCACCACGGGGCGCATTTCCTAAATTTTCCGTCCATGTCAGTACTTGTCCAGCTTCAGGTCTTACAAGTATAGGCCAATTCCGACCTTCCAGACAGAAGTTATTGTGACTTTTTGTTTTGTCACGAATGTTTGACGAGCAATTCCTTTATGCTTTTCAACATGTCGTGTTGTAATCAACAGTTAGTGGACAAAGTTTCAGTCTAATATGTTACACAGGGCGAAGCTGGAAGAGTCATCCATAATCAAGAGTTTTTTCTCTGAGTAGGTGGGGCTTAAGTCATGTCATGAATCAACAATACCAATGTGTCTACAAGTGCTCACTGATCAAGCACAAAAAAATCAGGTCCAGATCAGATGATGCATCACTAAGATATAACTTTTTGAATAATGTAGGGGGCGCACTAGAGTCTAGTGTTAAACCACAACACCAATGGGTGTAAAAGTGCTCACTGATTACGTGCGATAAATCTGGTGCAGATTGGATGATGTATCACTGAGATATAACTGTAGGAATAATATAGGGGGTTCTGTGGAGGCTATTGGCCACTTATCATGGATTCTTGTTCAAAGGGTAGATAATGATCGATCATACTGATTTTGGTGCACCTCGGTTCAAATCTGTGCAATTTATATCCAAACGTATTGCAATGGCATCCCTTCTGAATTCGTCACGTTGCC
>NW_023634867.1:330-1171 GCF_014905685.2 Nematolebias whitei | reverse complement strand
ATGTGTTGACTTTCTGTATTCTGACTGTTCCTCCAAAGCTTTGTGTTTTTAGATTTGATGAAATCTACACCTGATTGTTTGAGAATCTGTTTTTTCTGACATCTTTAACTTTTATTGTATTTGAACCTATTCCCTGTATACCACATTAACTAGGGATGCACCGATCCACTTTTTTTTTTCACTTCCTATACCGATACCTGTGGTTTAGTATTTGCCAATACTGATCCAATGCCGATCTGATACAGAAACCCAGTGCTGAATTAACTTAAAACTTTTGTTTTTTTAAACGCAGACATGAATGTACTGAATTACATATTTATTGAAAACTGTGCACCAGAGCAGCACACTTAAACACACCAAGATCTTCACAAGCTTGGTCAAACATGTAAAAACAACACAACTTTAATTTGTTCAGTCGGTACACTAGAGCGTGACGTCACTCAGAGCACAAAGCATAGAACTAGAGTGAATAGATCTGCTGAGTCATGGATCTGTCACATTGTCACCGGTACCCGATCCACAAGTTTTTCCGATATCCGTACCGATACCGATATTGGTATTGGACCGGTGCATCTCTAAAATTCACCTTCCAAGATAAAAGTTTACTTTATCTTAACCAGCTGTGTTTCCCCTACCATTATACAAGCAGGGCGGCCTGCCCCGTCAACAGAACCAAGTGGTGCCCCATCTACCGACCCCCCCCCTCTCCCAACCACCCTTCAGCACTAACGTAACGCTAAACTGGCGGCTCGCAATACAGGTGCACAATTTAAAAAAACTAAAGGCAGCCTCTTCCCACATGCTGACACCCCCCCCCCCCCCCCCCCCCCCCCCCCCCCCC
>NW_023634867.1:0-230 GCF_014905685.2 Nematolebias whitei | reverse complement strand
TAAAGTTTACTTTATCTTAACCAGCAGTGTTTCCCCTACCATTATACAAGCAGGGCGCCCTGCCCCGTCAACAGAACCAAGCGCCCCGTCTACCGACCCCCCCAAGTTGAAAACTGTCGGTACAAACAACATGCGGCGAGATGAGAGCCCCACTATGGCAAGTTATTTAGGGGAAACACTGACCAGTGGTTTTTACTTAGTTTATGTGTGTACATATCCCTGATTTATCT
>NW_023634866.1:511-1171 GCF_014905685.2 Nematolebias whitei | reverse complement strand
ACTTGGGCTATCCTTGTCCTCTCTGGTCCGGATGACATGGCGTCCCAGTGTTCCATAAAGAACTTCAAATCGTGACTCATCTGACCACAGAACAGTCTTCCATTTTGCCACACTCCATTTTAAATGACCCCTGGACCAGTGCAAACGTCTGAGCTTGTGGAGCTTGCTTAGAAATGGCTTCCTCTTTGCACTGTAGAGTTTCAGCTGGCAACGGCAGATGGCACGGTGGATTGTGTTCACTGACGATGCTTTCTGGGAGTATTCCTGAGCCCATTCTGTTATTTCCTTGACAGTGGCATTCCTGTTTAAGGTGCAGTGACGTTTAAGGGACCGGAGATCACGAGCATCCAGTAGAGTTTTACGGCCTTGACCCTTACGCACAGCGATTGTTCCAGATTCTCTGAATCTTTTGATGATGTTATGCACGGTTGATGATGATAACTTAAAAGTCTTTGCTATTTTACGCTGGGTAACACCATTCTGGTATTGCTGCACTATCTTTCTGCGCAACAACGGTGGAATTGGTGATCCTCTTACCATCTTGGCTTCTGAGAGACACTGACACTCTGAGAAGCTCTTTTTATACCCAATCATGTTGTCAATTGACCTAATTAGTGTTAATTGGTCTTCCAGCTGTTCGTTATATGCTCAATTTCCTTT
>NW_023634866.1:0-411 GCF_014905685.2 Nematolebias whitei | reverse complement strand
GTGATGCAGGCTTCTAAACGGAGCGTTGATAACAACTTGGGCTATCCTTGTCCTCTCTGGTCCGGATGACATGGCGTCCCAGTGTTCCATAAAGAACTTCAAATCGTGACTCATCTGACCACAGAACAGTCTTCCATTTTGCCACACTCCATTTTAAATGACCCCTGGCCCAGTGCAAACGTCTGAGCTTGTGGAGCTTGCTTAGAAATGGCTTCCTCTTTGCACTGTAGAGTTTCAGCTGGCAACGGCGGATGGCACGGTGGATTGTGTTCACTGACAATGCTTTCTGGAAGTATTCCTGAGCCCATTCTGTTATTTCCTTGACAGTGGCATTCCTGTTTGAGGTGCAGTGACGTTTAAGGGCCCGGAGATCACGAGCATCCAGTAGAGTTTTACGGCCTTGACCCTTAC
>NW_023634865.1:579-1171 GCF_014905685.2 Nematolebias whitei | reverse complement strand
AGATGGCTCAGACTGTATTCAGATCAATGAAAATAACAGTCTCTGTCTATCTGATAGATTTGAGGTCATCAGGGTCAGATCAGGGTCAGATCAGGTTCACTACAGTCCCCCCTTTGGAAATCATCACCTGTCCATGGGGATGAATTCCAACCGTGAACTTAGACCTTCAAATGTCCTTGAGCTTGATGTAATCCAGCAAGGAAGACCAAAGTCAGAAGTAATCCAGCGAGGAAGACCAAAGTCAGAAGTAATCCAGCAAGGAAACAAAGTCAAGGTAATTCCACAATGTTCTTGGTATTCCATTGTGTTGATTATAATCCCATATCGTCTCGATAATTCCATTGTAGCAATGCTTTAACCCCTTGGAAACAGAGTCTGTAATCCATTGGAAAAAGTCATATAATCCACAACGGTAAATCCACAACGATTGGAAGTGTTGATTAATCAGCATACAGAGGGGTACCCTTGGGTTGAACTGAAGAAGCGGCCACTGGATGAAGAGTGGAGACCAACGTCAGGATTGCAGGTCGCCTCCAGCGAAGGTTGTCTCCAGCGACGTCCAGCCTGTGCCGTTCTGGTTCAATGTGTCATG
>NW_023634865.1:0-479 GCF_014905685.2 Nematolebias whitei | reverse complement strand
GTTGATTAATCAGCATACAGAGGGGTACCCTTGGATTGAACTGAAGAAGCGGCCACTGGATGAAGAGTTGAGACCAACGTCAGGATTGCAGGTCGCCTCCAGCGAAGGTTGTCTCCAGCGACGTCCAGCCTGTGCCGTTCTGGTTCAATGTGTCATGCAATTATGTGGTTTAAGGTGGGCTTATGAAGGGGATTTTACATAAGGCCTTAAACTATATGCACCTGGTGTGTAAGCTATTATGGTTGGGAACAGCTACAACTACCAGTTAAGGGGTGGAGAATGCTGAAAAGGGGTAACTACAGGGGTTTATGCCTATAGAAAAGTGTTCCAAACTATTTTTCCATTTCTAACTTGGTTTAAGTTAGCTTTACATGGTAAAATATAGTTTGGTGTAATTGTCTGTTGTCTTTTAGACGAACGACTTGAGATTGGGTGTTTGGTTTTCCCATAAATGTTTTGGAAGTCTATGGCGAGACTTA
>NW_023634864.1:0-1171 GCF_014905685.2 Nematolebias whitei | reverse complement strand
TTGAAAGCACTGACAGGAAGCAGCAGGAAGCTGTTGAGTGTGATGTTGGAACATGATGCAGTTTGTTTAGTGAAGAAAACAAACATCATCTGTTCATCATGTTGTTTGATTCCAGCTCATCAATAATCTAATAATCCTGTAGATTAGTCTCCAAACATCAGAGAGATGAAACAAACAGGAAAACGTTTCTGAAGACAAAGTTCAAGAAGAAACAAAACAAACTTAAAGTTTGTTCAAACTGTCCAAAGAGATGAAGACGAACTCTCTCCATTCAACATGGAGAGTCTTCACAGTCCTCACAGACATGAACCGTCTCTAATCGTTCAAATAAATGAAGCACATGAACTGATCTGTTTTCAAACATCATCATCAATGGGACTAAATGAGGAGACATTTAGGAGCTGGTTATTTTCAGTGAGCCAGAAGAAGTTGGAACATCTGTCACTAGAATGGACCGGACCTTCTTTAATGATGGTTTGTCTCTCCCTGATGGTGAAGTTAAACACGGCTTGATGTCAGTTTTAGAGGACAGGAAGTGATTTTAAATGATTCAAACACTTCTGTGTGCTGTAAACCACACTGATACCAAGAGGGACATGTTCAACTATCCTGATGTTCAATAAGTACTGAGCAATGTGATGCCCGGGTGTGACGAGGCTAAATGTTTTGGCGGCACGAAGCTCGTTAGCCTGTCAAAAAGTAAATAATAAAAATAAAATCCATAAAAAAGCTGCAGCTTTGTATAAGCCGCGGTGCCTGTGAGAAAAGTTGCAGCTTATAGTCCAGAAATTACAGTAGTTTGTTTTTCCAGCTGCAGCTTAAATGTTGTATGTCTGTCAGAATGTCAGAGAAAAGACCCAGCATTAATTTTACCAACAAGGAAGAAGATCAAAGCAAAGAGTAGTGAATTCTCATAAACCCTCAAGTTTGGAGATTTAAAGATCTTTCATCTTCTGTCCAAAGATTGTCTCCATGTTTATCTGAGACGGAGCAGAGAGCAACGTGACAGCCTGTTATCATGGAGGAACCAAGAATTAATAAATTAGAAAAACAGTTTTAGTCTGCAGAGTGATTAGATCACTGTGATCAATGAAACTCCACAACCTCTGAGGAGAATCTGTTTCTATTGGAGGCACCGAGGTGCCGTCCTGCAGGCTGTGCTCAGCAACTC
>NW_023634863.1:0-1171 GCF_014905685.2 Nematolebias whitei | reverse complement strand
ATTCTGGCTCTGCCCTGAGGTCTACGATGTGTTTGGAAATCACCGTAGAGGGAGGCACGTTTTTAGATGCCTGAATCAACTCAGCCATCTCCTCCAGACTGACAGAGCTCCTCACCTGATCTCTGAGGCTGAGCTCTACAGCTGTGTAGGAGCTAGTTGTCTATTTTTTATTGTCTTTGAACTTAGTTTATTGGTTCATAAATTATCTTATTTTTAGGTTTGATTTTTAAATTATATTATTATTATTATTATTATTATTATTATATTGTGTGGACATCATGGGAAGTTCCCCTGGATTGGCGGACCGGGGTGGTGGTCCCCCTATTCAAAAAGGGGGACCGAAGAGTGTGTTTCAACTACAGGGGGATCACGCTCTTGAGCCTCCCTGGTAAGGTCTATTCGGGGGCTCTGGAGAGGAGGGTCCGTTGGATAGTCGAACCTCGGACTAAGGAGGAGCAGTGCGGTTTTCGTCCTGGTCGTGAAACACTGGACCACCTCTACACTCTCAGCAGGGTCGTGGAGGGTGCGTGGGAGTTTGCCTAACCGGTCTACATGTGCTTTGTGGACTTGGAGAAGGTGTTCGACCGCATTCCTTGGGGAACCCTGTGGGGGGTACTCTGGGAGTATGGGGTACCGGGCCCTTTGATACGGGCTGTTAGGTCCCTGTATGACAGTGTCAGAGCCTGGTCCGCATCGCCGGCAGTAAGTCGGGCTTGTTCCCAGTGAGAGTTGGACTCCGCCAAGGTTGCCCTTTGTCACCGATTCTGTTCATAACTTTTCTGGACAGAATTTCTAGGCACAGCCAAGGTGTTGAGGGGATCCGTTCTGGTGGCCTTAGGATTGCGTCTCTGCTTTTTGCAGATGATGTGGTCCTATTGGATTCATCAGGTTGTGATCTACAGCTTTCGCTGGAGCGGTTCGCAGCCGAATGCGACGCGGCCGGGATGAAGATCAGTTCCTCCAAATCCGAGGCCATGGTCTTGAGCCGGAAAAGGGTAGAGTGCCCTCTCCAGGTAAGGGAGGAGGTCCTGCCCCAAGTGGAGGAGTTCAAGTATCTTGGGGTCTTGTTCACGAATGAGGGAAAAATAGAGCGTGAGATCAATAGGCGGATAGGTCCAGCGTCTGCAGTGAAGCGGGCGCTGTACAGGTCTGTCGTGGTGAAGAGAGAGCT
>NW_023634862.1:0-1171 GCF_014905685.2 Nematolebias whitei | reverse complement strand
ACAGTCTCTGTCCATCTGGTAGATTTGAGGTTATCTGGTTCACTACAGTCCCCCCTTTGGAAATCATCACCTGTCCATGGGGATGAATTCCAACCGTGAACTTAGACCTTCAAATGTCCTTGAGCTTGATGTAATCCAGCAAGGAAGACCAAAGTCAGAAGTAATCCAGAAAGGAAGACCAAAGTCAGAAGTAATCCAGCAAGGAAACAAAGTCAAGGTAATTCCACAATGTTCTTGGTATTCCATTGTGTTGATTATAATCCCATATCGTCTCGATAATCCCATTGTAGCAATGCCTTAACCCCTTGGAAACAGAGTCTGTAATCCATTGGAAAAAGTCATATACTCCACAACGGTAAATCCACAGCGATTGGAAGTGTTGATTAATCAGCATACAGAGGGGTGCCCTTGGATTGAACTGAAGAAGCGGCCACTGGATGAAGAGTTGAGACCAACGTCAGGATTGCAGGTCGCCTCCAGCGAAGGTTGTCTCCAGCGACGTCCAGCCTGTGCCGTTCTGGTTCAATGTGTCATGCAATTATGTGGTTTAAGGTGGGCTTATGAAGGGGATTTTACATAAGGCCTTAAACTATATGCATCTGGTGTGTATGCTATTATGGTTGGGAATAGCTACAACTACCAGTTAAGGGGTGGAGAATGCTGAAAAGGGGTACTACAGGGGTTTATGCCTATAGAAAAGTGTTCCAAACTATTTTTCCATTTCTAACTTGGTTTAAGTTAGCTTTACATGGTAAAATATAGTTTGGTGTAATTGTCTGTTGTCTTTTAGACGAACGACTTGAGATTGGGTGTTTGGTTTTCCCATAAATGTTTTGGAAGTCTATGGCGAGACTTATCAACAAGAATTAGCTATCCCCCCGAATAGAATTGTTCGAGTAGGTTCGGCTTAAGCGTTGTGAGATCAATGTAGATTATGGTACTCAAGGTAGCAATAATATACATTGACTCCGCAAAGATTGCAATTTAGTGAATGAACTGCATGTTGGCATGGTTAAAGGCTTCTTAGTCTCTAACTTACTACACAACAAAATTCATTCTTACCTCAGAAACAATACCAAAATCAACTAAACAACGTTCCAACATCGACAAGAGTAGTGACTAAGCATCTAGAAACATCGTTTCACAGCTTCTCCTCACCCTGGTTGCCAGA
>NW_023634861.1:0-1171 GCF_014905685.2 Nematolebias whitei | reverse complement strand
TTTTTTTCCCGGACTTCGCCAACAGGGGGCCCTCCAGGACAACAAACAGAGCTCAACGAAGGTAAACAGGTGTCGTTTTTGGCTGGAGGTGTGTTGATGACACTGCGAATAACATCATTTTATGATGAAGTGTCCTTTAGCCAGACTGTCAGCATGGTTATCTGACAAGCGGCCCCATCACCCACACTCATCACGAATGAGCCTTTTAAGGTTGTTTTTCATTCACTGTCAGCGGTGCCGATGCGCGCCCCCGCGGCATGAAGGCGCGCACGCAGCTCTCAACAACCGCCGTTCACGTCAACGTTCACGTGAGATCACGGTACGAGCTCAGCAACGTATTTCGCTATCGGCAGAAACGACACAAGTTTTGTCATTGCAGTGATGTCAAACGCGCGCTCCCGCGGCGTTAGCAGTTTCACAGCCTCACAGCGGCTCTGCCCCTTTTATCCTCGAAGAAGGTTTTCTGAATTAATACTGCAGCTCGTGGAATCATTCTGAAGTTCACCTGACTTGCAGCCAAGAATGAACGTGTTTTATGCAGACCGAGTCAGTGGTAGTCTCGTTTCACCGATGCCACGCACGGCTTCCTGACCGCTCCAGTGCCAACGCGCGCTCCCGCGGCGTCAGCAGCTCCCCAAGCCTCACAGCGGCTTAGCTCATACATCCTCAAAGAAGGGGTTTTTGTCTGAATTAATATTGCAGCTCGTGGAATCATTCAAAGCTCACGTGATTCGCAGCAAACAATGAACGTTTTTCTGCAGACCGAGCCAGTGGTAACCCAGTGCCAACGCGCGCCCCGCAACAATCCTGGTGTAAAGCGTCGCATGAGGACGCACACACACAACCCTTCAGGGCGCGTCAGCTCATATGTGAACCCGCTCCCGAGCGTTACACGGTGCAGCTGCACACAGCATAAACAAAGCTGTTTTTTTCCCGCAGCAATACACAACGTCTTGCGCTCTCACTCAGCGCGCTCCAGTTCACATCAGCATGTATGCGAGTTTCACAGCATAAATGCGTACTCGCTTTATAACTTATAAACGGGTGGCAATGAACGCGCGTTTTCCAGAGGGATGGGCAACCGTTTTCATCCGGGACTCACGCTGCAGTTCAGCTAAAACCCTGGTGTGGGGGAACCCTGTGACGTTTTTTCTGTCATTTATGAACAGAT
>NW_023634860.1:0-1171 GCF_014905685.2 Nematolebias whitei | reverse complement strand
GCAGGAGCAGAGCAGGAAAATGCCTTTTTGCCAAGTTCAGTTCACACTGAGGGAACGCTGCAGGTAATGATGTCCTGAGACCGCATGCTGTAACTGCACTGACAGCGTGACATGTGAGAGGAGATATAAGAAGGTAGCAGACCAAAGAGGGATTTATAGATGAAACTGAACCAGTGTGGGAGCCTACGTGTAGATAATGATGACCAACTGACCAAGGAGAACAGGGTGCAGTGATGGGTACGGTAGTTACAACCAGTTATGAATCTTAGTGCACCATGGTAGACAGCATCCAACATCTGGCAGGAGCATACATGTAAATAATGTCACCATAGTCAATGGCCAGTAAGAAAGTAGCAGCTCCAAGGCATAAGCAAGATCTATTTTATTTTATTTTTTCCTCCCAGGCTCTCATTGAGGTGGCAGCTTCTGTTTCTCCTCCCCCATTTTTTTCCTTCTTCCTGCTCTGCTCTCTGTCTGTCTGAAACGCCTGGGTCTCATCTCCCGAACATAAATTAAGAAGATTATATGGATTTGGTATCGTGGGCGTTCAACTCTATTGATAAGATTTTTTCATCAAAGCAACAATGTCCTGGGGAACCTGCATGTCCAGCTGAGACTCACGCTGTGGGGTACGTCATGGATTCGTGAGGAGTGTGGCAGCAGATGTGCATTACAGTTTTGTCTCACGTGGATGCTGAAGTCGTTTACATATTTGGACTTATGATAGCAGGGACTCTGCTTTTTGGCATCGGCGGGGCTCTGTTTTATCGACTTTTGAAGAAGACATTGGCAACAGTTTTGGCCATGGAAAAGCTTCCGAGTCAGTGTGAAGGTCTGGTCCTCGCTGTGGGAACTTTATATCATTTGGTCTACGAGCTTAACCGTAAGGTGGAGGCGATTGGGAATCGCAGACCACCTGCGGCTTCTGGGACTCGTCAGCGTGGTGGGATCAACCTTGAAGGAGACTCATAGCATGGATCAATGTAATGGAATCCCACAATTAGGCTTTTTCGGAACCAGAACGCCCAGATGGACTCGAGGCTGAAGAAAAAAATCTGTCTGCCTGAAGAAAAACAAAAATTAAGCTTATCTAATCTGACTCCCAACGGCCTCGGAGACGGGCTGACTATCATATTTCTCCTGGGACATGAGTACCCAAGGACAAAAGCTT
>NW_023634859.1:0-1171 GCF_014905685.2 Nematolebias whitei | reverse complement strand
TTTCATGATTTATAAAAATGATCAAAGCATTACAAAAGAAATTACAACTAAGGAAAAAACAATAAACACATCAACAAAAGCAATGGACAAATTAAAAGATGATTTACATAAACAAAGCTGGAAAGACGTGTATGTTGATGATGTGAACAGATCATATGATGAGTTTATGAATATTTTGGGAGCTCTGTATGAAAAGAATTGTGTGCAAAATAATTGTACAAAGAGAAATGTTGTTGATCAACCATGGATGATGAAAGGGTTGAGAAATGCTTGTAAAAAAAACAATTATTTGTATACATGTTTCTTGAAATTGAGAACACAAGAGGCTGAAGAGAAATATAAGAAGTATAAAAATAAATTAGTAGCGATTATAAGGAAACACAAGAAGGAATATTATAGTGATTTATTAAATAAAAGCAATGGTGATATGAAAGCTACATGGCATGTAATAAATAGTGTTCTGAAAAGTCATAAAGCAAAAACAGGTATTTCACAATATTTTTTGAAGGATGACGATGAAATCCATGATGAAAATGAAATTGTAAATGGATTTAATCATCATTTTGTGAACGTTGGATCAAGTCTTGCAGCTAAAATACCAAAAGTCGACAATAATGTGAAACATTCAGTTATAAGTTGTGACAACAGTATTTTTCTTAATGGAACTGACAAAGAAGAAATAATGAATGTTGTAAAGAATCTTACAGATAAGAGATCAAAAGACTGGGTGGACATGGATATGATGTTTGTAAAGGACATAATGAGTTATGTTATCGAGCCGTTTACATATATTTGTAATTTATCATTTTCAAAAGGAATATTTCCAGACAATATGAAAGTAGCTAAGGTAGTTCCTCTCTTTAAAAATGGTGATAAATGTGTGTTCAATAATTATAGACCAATATCCTTATTACCACAGTTCTCAAAAATTCTAGAAAAACTGTTTGTGACCAGATTAGATAAATTTATTACTAAACAAAACATTCTAAGTAGCAGTCAGTATGGGTTTAGAGCAAAAAACTCTACATCAATGGCTCTCATGGAATTAATAGAACAAATAACTACTGCTGTCGATCAAAAACAGTATTGTGTTAGTATTTTTGTTGATTTAAAAAAAGCATTTGATACTATTGACCACACTATTCTCCTTGAAAAATTAAATAAATATGGT
>NW_023634858.1:0-1171 GCF_014905685.2 Nematolebias whitei | reverse complement strand
TATATATATATATATATGTATGTATGTATGTATAACATGTTACTGTAAAACCTTGTCATATGAAAAAATGGTAAGCTGCAGGGCAATAAGGAACTCATTTAGTTTTAAATCCATCCTCAGAATGTGTCTGCAACTAGCATAGAAGATGATGTTTTGACTTTCTATTCTTAACTCAGACTGTGCTACAGGCAATGTGTCGTCTGACTTGTGATGAGACTTTTTCACACAAAGGGTACATTAAACATGAAATGGTATGTTTGATCAGTGAAATGACTGTGTGTGCATCACCATTTACAATAAGGTTTATTTTAATCATATCTCCTTGGCAGCAACAAGGCAAAAGAAGCTGCTTGGGGGACAGCTTGTTAGTAACAATAGGGACGCTGCTTTGTTTCAGTGCAGGCAATGCAGGTTCATGTTCTCTATTTGTGTCTTTTGTTGTTAATTTATGACTTCAATCAAGTCTGGTTGCAGCAATGCAGGTGAAAAGACAATGAGATTCTTAAAGCAGCTTGCCTTCACAAGTGGATGCCAGAAAACATTCGGTGAACATAAACTGTGCTTTATGTGAGCGGTGGATATGTTTATGCAAACTAGCAGATGCAACATTTTTCTAACTTAAACATTAATCTTTGAAGGCATTTCTTCAAACCAGTTTTAACTCTGAGCATGAAATGAGTATTGTTTTCTTGGTTGATAGAGGCATCACAAACTTCCTGTCCAGAACTGCAACAAAAACTCATCCATGGACGTTTACTTCCCACTTTTTTTCAATCTCTGAATCAAAACAATTTAAAGCTTCTTTAATTTGCCAATCAAAGCTTTAAGATAATTACTAAATCAAAGTTATTTTTAATTTCAGTAAAGCTTCATGTGTCCTTGTAATGTGCATTTCCAGGAAGCATGACTGTCTTGATTCTGTTCATAAATGACTAACCATTGTCTTCCAACTGCGTCAGAGTACTTTACGTTTTGCAGCTCATATAAATCCTAAATTCTTGAATAGATGCAACAAAACTTCTTTTATTTCTTAAAGACATGTTCTTTCATATCTGAAAAGGTTCTTCTCTGACTCTGGAGGAGTTTCAGGCTTGTTTGGAGATGTATGCCTTTTTCTCTTTCAAAACATTTTGTCTTAAAAAAAATATATATATATATATATATATATATA
>NW_023634857.1:0-1172 GCF_014905685.2 Nematolebias whitei | reverse complement strand
ACTGACCACAAAAATCTCACTTATCTCAGGGATGCCAAGAGATTGACCCCTAGACAAGCACGGTGGTCCTTGTTCTTTAACCGGTTTAACTACGTCTTGACCTTCAGACCCGGTTCCAAGAACGTTAAACCGGACGCTCTTTCTCGTCAATTCTCTCCCCCAGACTGTACTGTGACTGACGAAAGCATTCTTCCCTCAGCCTGTGTGGTGGGGACCCTCACATGGGACATCGAGAAGGAGATACATGAGGCTCAACGTGACGACCCTGATCCTGGCACCGGACCCCCTAAGACCCTCTTCGTTCCTTCTGTCATGAGAGCCAAGGTACTGCATTGGGTTCATACTCACAAGTTTTCCTGTCATCCTGGTTCGTCCCGTATGCTCTCTTTCACAAGGAGTCATTTCTGGTGGCCCACTCTCACCGCCGATGTCAAGGAGTTCGTAGCCGCCTGTCCCACCTGTGCTCGCAACAAGTCCAGCAATCAACCACCGGCTGGTTTGTTGCAACCTCTGCCTGTTCCCAGTCATCCTTGGTCACACATCTCTGTGGACTTTGTCACGGGTCTACCTCCCAGTGAAGGTAACACCACCATCTTGACCATTGTTGACAGGTTCTCAAAAGCGGCTCATTTTGTTCCCCTACCTAAGCTCCCTTCTGCATTCGAGACCGCTCAACTCCTTATCCAGCATGTCTTCCGGATTCATGGGATTCCCTCCGATGTGGTCTCGGATCGTGGTCCTCAGTTCACCTCCCAAGTCTGGCAGGCTTTCTGCAAGACTTTAGGGGCCACCTCCAGTCTCACTTCAGGTCACCATCCACAGTCCAATGGTCAGGCTGAGCGCTGTAATCAGGACCTTGAGACCACTCTCCGTTGTGTCACCGAGAAGGATCCCTCAGCCTGGAGCCAGCACCTAGTGTGGGTGGAGTATGCCCACAATTCCCACAAATCATCCGCCACAGGTATGTCCCCTTTTGAGGCCTCTCTCGGCTATATCCCTCCCTTGTTCCCCAGCCAGGAGACCGACATCTCTGTCCCGTCGGTACTACGCCATTTTCGCCAATGTCGACGTGTCTGGCGACAGGCTAAGACAGCCCTGACTCGTGCTTCTGCTCAAGCTAAGCGATTTGCTGATCGCCACCGTACACCAGCTCCTTCGTACCAGGTGGGCCA
>NW_023634856.1:0-1172 GCF_014905685.2 Nematolebias whitei | reverse complement strand
AGTGCTTGATAGGAATTATAAAAAGGTATAAAATATTAAATCCAACAGTACCTATGATAAAAATTACAGTCATCTACAAGCTTTGCAAGTGGGAAAACCTGAAAAATCAACAGTGTATCAAATACTTGTTCTCCCCACTGTATGTACCTCTTAATGCTAGTTCGTCCCATTCAGCCTCCTCAGCCACAATACGAAAGTCCACAGAGTGATCGGCTGCTGACTTACTTCCTTGTCGTAGTGATAATAGTTGTTTTGCGGCCGCCTCCTGGTGGAGTGGATGGTCGAATACACGTTGGAATTCTTGAATGAAAGCTTGAGAAGTTAGAGAATCAGGAGAATGGGCAGTTAGAAACGCTTGGGCCCAACGGAGAGCTTTTCCCTTTAATGCTGAAACAATGCAAGTTATTTTAGCGTAAACATTCGGAAACAGAGATGGGGAGCGAGCGAAGGCCAAGTTGCATTGGAGCAAAAATCCCCCACATTGACTGATATTACCTTCAAAATGTTCAGAAGGTCTCAGATCTGGTTCTCTGAATGGCAACACAGGACTATGAGACAGGCTGGGAACAGAAGGTGGGTTAGCAGGAGTGGCAGGAATTAAGTTGATTATCTTGCTGTCTAAGGCAGCTACACTGTGAGAAACTTGATTTAAAGTGGTGGTGGTATTTTGTTGAAGTTGGTAAAGATGTTGATACATTTTATCAAGTTCAGCAAACTTACTCTCATAAACTTGTGGAGCTCGCAGTCTGAGTGTTGCCAGATTTACCCACAGACATGTTGCTTGGCTGAAGCAAACTATCAGGTTTTAAACGAGGTCAATGTGGGTAAACCCAGAACAGCAGGCTCAGAAAAGTTTATAATAATATGTTTATTTAAACCAGGGAAGGATGGGGTCGGGATCTGAAAGTCAGAGTCAGAGTTTCTTTATTGTCATTCGCACCTCATGTGGTACATGTGGTGGAGCGAAATTATGTACACAGGGTCCCAGTTACATCCAACAATAAAATGTATAAGAAAAACAGTAATAACATCTAAGATATGAACTAAGAAAAACATCAACTAAATATACACTAAGCACTCATAACATAAAAACATTGAACATCAGCACAAACATGAACATGAGTCAAAGTGGTAAGAACGAGGATTAGTTTTCTGTGGAGCAGATTCGTCAG
>NW_023634855.1:0-1172 GCF_014905685.2 Nematolebias whitei | reverse complement strand
CCGGTGCCGACCGTTCACGAACCTTGTATAAGAAATTTCATAATACACGGACCACAACTGGTGTTCAGAACTTGGCCACTGAGTGACCTGACAAGCCTGGCCAAACAACACCTCCCAGACATGGCCCAAGGAGGAGACGCTGTGGGTGAAGCCATCACCAACATGGTTCGTATTCTCTGCCCCACCATACCAGAACTGAAAATGATTCTCACAGCTGTCTATGGTATGAACTTTGTAAGCACCATAGGCGCACAGCTGTTTGAGGTCCCACCTGGCAACCAATGGCTGGCGCGTGTCGAATACGCCCACGTAGATAACCAGGACTTTGTAACAGCTGTGGGTAACATTGTCAGGAGAGTTAAGACAGCATTTCCACAGACGCCTCAATATGCAAAGATCAAGGACACGGTCCAGAAGAGTGGCGAACCCCCTCAAGAATACGTCGATCGTCTCATCCCTGTGTTTCGCACACACTCTGGCATCGCTTTTCCGGACAACGACTGGCGTGATGCTGCACAGGCTTCAGCCTTCAAAACCATCCTGTGTCAATGTGTGATGGATGGATTTTTGCCAACAATCCGCAGGTCTGTCCAGAACACCTACATAGGCTGGAAGGCTGGCATTCGCCTCAACGACCTCCTACGTCATGCCAGACATGCCTGGGAACAGCACACAGCTGAAGAAACTGTAGCACTAAAGAAAAAGACAAGACAAGCAGAAAATGCTCAGCTCACTCTTCTTCAAGCTGCACAACAGATGATCTTGAACACTGCCCCACCACAACAGCTTCCAGCTTTTCCACGCCCACCACAACCCCCTGGCCCTTGGCCAGGCCCACAACAGCAACAACCACGTGGGTACGCAGGAGGGCCACAGCCATGCTTCCTGTGTGGAGGGACTGACCATTGGATGAGAGACTACCCACAAAAACATATCACATGGCGAGGGCGTGGCCGACCATTCTAGAATCGGGCATCAATGCCCCCACGAGAGCCATGGCCCATGAACAATGAACAGAACTTTTACCCATGCTCCCAACAATCGGTTGGTCGAAGCCAGGGTCCACCCAGAGGTCGTGGCCACCGAGGCGGGTACTCATTCTGACTAGGAGGGGGCGGCGAGGAGGGTCCAGGTCTCCAAACAGCAAGTACACGCACACACACACCAGCTGT
>NW_023634854.1:174-1172 GCF_014905685.2 Nematolebias whitei | reverse complement strand
TGTAGTGGGTGGTGTTGGTGGAAGCGTAGCCTTTGTGGTGGTTGGCTTCGGTGTTGTAGTGGGTGGTTTGGTAGGAGGTGTAGATTGTATGGTTGTGGTTGGCTCAGGGGTTGTAGTTGGTGGTGTGGGTACTGGAGTTGTGGTTTCACATATAACTGGACAGCACACTCTGATCTTGTAGTCAAAACACAGTTTTTTTACGTGGCTGGTCTTCTTTTCTACATATTAAACCATAGTCCACATCACAAGAAACAACTTGCTTAGTCTCATCTAAATATTCATCAAAGTCCATGTCTGGAAATAGAACTGACCTACAGTCAATTTCTGTGGGGTTTTCACATATGTGTAGGCCACTGTTTGTGATGTTTTCATATGTTTCCCAGTCATTGTTATCAGTTGCTGGATTATGGACATTATACCAATCAGACCATTCACAAGTTGGAACACATGGAGTTGAAATAATAGGACTAGAGGTAGTTGTAGGTGTAGATTTTGTGGTTGTTAATTCTGGGGTTGTTGTGGGTGGTGTGGGTGGAGGTGTAGCTTTTGTGGTGGTTGGCTCAGTTGTTGTTGTAGGTGGTGTTGGTGGTGTTGTAGATTTTGTGGTTGTGGTCGGTTCTTGAGTTGTGGTGGGTGGTGTGGGTGGAAGTGTAGCTTTTGTGGTAGCTGGCCCAGGGGTTGTAGTGGGTGGTATGGGTGGAGGTGTAGATTTGGTTGTGGTTGGGCCAGAAGTTGTAGTGGGTGGTGTGGGTGGAGGTGTAGATTTTGTGGTTGGCTCTGGGGTTGTAGTGGGTGGTGGGGGTGGAGGTGTAGATTTTGTTGTGGTTGGGCCTGAAGTTGTAGTGGGTGGTGTTGGTGGAAGCGTAGCCTTTGTGGTGGTTGGCTTAGGTGTTGTAGTGGGTGGTTTGGTAGGAGGTGTAGATTGTGTGGTTGTGGTTGGCTCAGGGGTTGTTGTGGGTGGTGTGGGTGGAGGTGTAGATTTTGTTGTTGTTGGGCCT
>NW_023634854.1:0-74 GCF_014905685.2 Nematolebias whitei | reverse complement strand
GTTGTTGTGGTTGGCTCAGAGGTTGTTGTGGGTGGTGTTGGTGGAAGCGTAGCCTTTGTGGTGGTTGGCTTAGG
>NW_023634853.1:426-1172 GCF_014905685.2 Nematolebias whitei | reverse complement strand
GCGCCTACGGCTCTTCTGAGGGCGAGGGACCTGGCAGGGAGGAAACCACAAATCCTCGTCTTCGTCCGACTCGTCCTCCTGATCACAAAAGGGGAACGGGAACTTGGGCCTGTTCATGAGGCGGAGAGCCCAACGCTGGGCTTCTCTCTTCTCCGCCTCACCCGACAGGACAGGCTGATCCTGAGGGAAACCGCCCGGCTTTATTGCCAGGCGGGTGCCTGTAAATTGAACCTCAAATTTACCAGAACGCCACCTCCGAGTCTGTGCTGGATCCATAATTTGGCCAGATTATTCTGTAACGAGTCTGTATGGATCAGCACAAGACCTGACTCAGGACATTAAAATAAAAGGTTTTATTTATTAAAGGCGTTTGTCTGGGGAGGATCCGAGCCTCAGTTCTGGTCCAATCTTCTGTGGCAGGAGCAGGGCTGAGACAGAGAACGTTGGAGGGCTGGGCAGGAAACAGAATCCAGGGACGTAGCAGGGGTCGAGAGCCAGGAGCTGTGTGAACAGGCAAAAGGATGATCCGTAGTCGTGGTCGAAGAGGAGAGCGAGGTTGTACCATGCAGGCCGAGAGCGTGGTATCCAGACAGGGGCAAAGACAAAGCGAGGAGTCAAGAGGGAAGCTGTGGTCAAAAACAAAGAAACTAGGAACAAGCGAATGCTGGATAATTTACTGGCTGTGAGGCTTTCAATAATCTGGCACTGAGGAGAGTGAGAGTGGAGCTTAAGTAGTGAGCTGAACA
>NW_023634853.1:0-326 GCF_014905685.2 Nematolebias whitei | reverse complement strand
CTGAGGGCGAGGGACCTGGCAGGGAGGAAACCACAAATCCTCGTCCTTCTCCGACTCGTCCTCCTGATCACAAAAGGGGAACGGGAACTTGTGCCTGTTCATGAGGTGGAGAGCCCAACGCTGGGCTTCTCTCTTCTCCGCCTCACCCGACAGGACAGGCTGATCCTGAGGGAAACCGCCCGGCTTTATTGCCAGGCGGGTGCCTGTAAATTGAACCTCCAATTTACCAGAACGCCACCTCCGAGTCTGTGCTGGATCCATAATTTGGCCAGATTATTCTGTAACGAGTCTGTATGGATCGGCACAACACCTGACTCAGGACAATA
>NW_023634852.1:652-1172 GCF_014905685.2 Nematolebias whitei | reverse complement strand
ACTTGAATTTGACCTGAAATCAATGTCACTGGCTCTAGAGTCCTCAGATCTAGGCCAGCAGATCCAGGAGTTGCTCTGACAGGCAACTCAGCTCTGTCATCAATTTTCCACATCCTGATTGGTTCTTTGTCTGGGGTGCTATACACACTAATCATCCGATTCAAAGGAGTGGTGCCTGGTGCAATGGGCCTGTTATTCAATTGAGGCACAGCCTGTAACAAATTTACTTTCCAGTTAGTCAAATCATGTTTGTCGTTTAATTTTCTCAGCATTTCTTTTAACAGTCCATTCATTCTCTCAATCAGCCCAGCAGCTTGCGGATGATAAGGAATGTGATAAATCCATTCAACATGTTTTTCCCCTGCCCTATCTTTAACTTGTTTTCCAGTAAAATGGGTCCCATTATCTGTTTGTATCTGAAGAGGAACCCCATAAAATGATTCCATCATACTAAGACATTTTAAAGTAGATGGCTGATTTGCATATTTACAGAGATGAGTCACCAACACACCTGAATATG
>NW_023634852.1:0-552 GCF_014905685.2 Nematolebias whitei | reverse complement strand
AACAGTCCATTCATTCTCTCAATCAGCCCAGCAGCTTGTGGATGATAAGGAATGTGATAAATCCATTCAACATGTTTTTCCCCTGCCCTATCTTTAACTTGTTTTCCAGTAAAATGGGTCCCATTATCTGTTTGTATCTGAAGGGGAACCCCATAAAATGATTCCATCATACTAAGACATTTTAAAGTAGATGGCTGATTTGCATATTTACAGAGATGAGTCACCAACACACCTGAATATGTATCTACAGCCGTACATACATATCTACACCCCTGTGACATGGGCAAAGGGCCAATGAAATCCATCTGCCAGATCTGACCTGGTCCCTTTCCTCTGTGTATTTGTCCTTGCACATGTTGTGGTGACACTCTTTTCTGATGCTGACATGCTTCACATTGTTGTATTGCAGTTTTTATGTCATCCGTTTTGTTCTACAAATAATCAGACAATTCTTCATACATAACCACTTCATGCAAAAGTGTCAGCAATATAAAGGTTTTTTTTTATTACATTTAAAATTAACTTTTATTTATTAAACAAAAGAAATCCTTC
>NW_023634851.1:591-1172 GCF_014905685.2 Nematolebias whitei | reverse complement strand
TCCGGCGGCGAAGAGGCCTTGGAAGCCGCGTCCGGCGGCGAAGAGGCCTTGGAGTCCACAGCTGGCGGCGAAGAGACCCCGGAGACCTCGTCTGGCGGCGAAGAGGGCTTGGAATCCACAGCTGGCGGCGAAGAGGGCTTGAAGTTCACAGCTGGTGGCAAAGAGACCCCGGAGACCGCGTCTGGCGGCGAAGAGGGCTTGGAGTCCACAGCTGGCTTCGAAGAGACCCCGGAGACCGCGTCTGGCGGTGAAGAGGGCTTGGAATCCACAGCTGGCGGCGAAGAGGGCTTGAAGTTCACAGCTGGTGGCGAAGAGACCCCGGAGACCGCGTCTGGCGGCGAAGAGGGCTTGGAGTCCACAGCTGGTGGCGAAGAGACCCCGGAGATAGCGTCTGGCGGCGAGGAGAGCATAGAGGCCAAGTCTGGCGGCAAAGACGGCGTAGAGGACTTGGGGCACTGGAGAACCACAGCGTGCGACAACCATGGAGGCGACCCCTCTGGAGATGCGGAGAGCGCCGACCCCACTGGAGATGCTGAGAGCGCCGACCCCTCTGGAGACTTGGAGAGCGCCGACCCCTCTGG
>NW_023634851.1:0-581 GCF_014905685.2 Nematolebias whitei | reverse complement strand
TCCGGCGGCGAAGAGGCCTTGGAAGCCGCGTCCGGCGGCGAAGAGGCCTTGGAGTCCACAGCTGGCGGCGAAGAGACCCCGGAGACCTCGTCTGGCGGCGAAGAGGGCTTGGAATCCACAGCTGGCGGCGAAGAGGGCTTGAAGTTCACAGCTGGTGGCAAAGAGACCCCGGAGACCGCGTCTGGCGGCGAAGAGGGCTTGGAGTCCACAGCTGGCTTCGAAGAGACCCCGGAGACCGCGTCTGGCGGTGAAGAGGGCTTGGAATCCACAGCTGGCGGCGAAGAGGGCTTGAAGTTCACAGCTGGTGGCGAAGAGACCCCGGAGACCGCGTCTGGCGGCGAAGAGGGCTTGGAGTCCACAGCTGGTGGCGAAGAGACCCCGGAGATAGCGTCTGGCGGCGAGGAGAGCATAGAGGCCAAGTCTGGCGGCAAAGACGGCGTAGAGGACTTGGGGCACTGGAGAACCACAGCGTGCGACAACCATGGAGGCGACCCCTCTGGAGATGCGGAGAGCGCCGACCCCACTGGAGATGCTGAGAGCGCCGACCCCTCTGGAGACTTGGAGAGCGCCGACCCCTCTGG
>NW_023634850.1:0-1172 GCF_014905685.2 Nematolebias whitei | reverse complement strand
TTCCCCAGAATAAAACACACCGGCGTTTCCCCTAAAAGCAGGGCGTCTAGCCCTTTCAACAGGACTGACTGCCCTGCCTAACAGCCTCCCCCCCCCGTCGACCAATGCGTTTTATGGGTTTACTCCGGGTACTCCGGTTTCTTCCCCAGAATAAAAAACACACCGGCTTGAAAACAGCCCAACAAACCTTAAAAAAAAAAAAAAACTCCCATATGGTCTAGCGGTTAGGATTCCTGGTTTTCCAGGCGGCCCAGGTTCAACTCCTGGTATGGGAACTGATATACCCCAGGACATCCTTATAAGAGAGATTAATAATCTCAGTGGATTTATTCCTGGTAAAATAAAGGTTTAATGATAAATCCTATAGTTAGGGTTGGCTACAGTGTCCCCCCCCCCCCCCCCCATCTCTCTGATCTGCTACAACCGTATGTCCCACCACACTCCCTGAGGTCAGCGGACCAGTTGCTCCTCACAGTTCCAGGAACTCGTCTTAAAGCGCAGAGGTGACAGGGACCAAGACTTTGGAACGAGTTACCTCTGCTTGTCAGACAGGCCCCCTCCCTCTCGGTTTTCAAGTCCCGTTTAAAAACTCACTACTATTCAGTATCTTTCAACACCAGATGATCTGTGTTTTGATCCTGGATGCTCCACACTGGGTTGTCGTCATTATCTGCATCGTTTTATGTCTATATTCTGATTTACCTCATTTTGTATTTTGCTTTGTGTGTTACCTGTTGTTCTGTCTGTACAGCACTTTGGTTGGCCTTGTTGCTGTTTTAAGTGCTCTATAAATAAAATGGTATGGTATGGGTATTCCTTAGTTATGCTGCTATAGGCTTAAACTGATGATCACATTTCATCAAATGAATAGTTACAAATGAATAATTTGTATTTGTAAAGGTTTCTAATTTAAAATGTCTAAAAAAGTTAAATCTGGTCCTCTGGACATTCAAAAAAAATAAAACAAAGCAAATCAACAAAAAAATGTAGAAACGTTTCGTCTCTCATCCGAGAGACTTCCTCAGTCTGAGGAGCTGTATTCAGCTCAGTCTCTTAAATAGCACCGTCTCTGAGTGACAATGCTGTGATTGCTAGTATCACTCAGCCCTCTGTGAACAGTAAACAGCCATCAGGTGCTAATGATCCATTGTTAGGCTGATGGTCCTTCTTGA
>NW_023634849.1:0-1172 GCF_014905685.2 Nematolebias whitei | reverse complement strand
TGAAAGAACACTCTCTTTTCTATTATCATTACTATTTTACAAATGTTGATAATCAAAGTGTTTTAGTTCAAACCATTTTAGATGTTGCAGTGAACTAATCAATTTTTATTAACTGTGAAACAGTATAATGATTTTTTAGTTGCTTATGCAAAGTTAGAATTCATGTTAAGGCCTGTTACAGAGTAATTATGCATTTTCTGATTTTCTGTCTGTGAATGAGCAAGTGTAAGTTTTGTCCAAGTTCGGAGTCGAAGCAGACAAGTGTTGGAACGAACTGCCTTGTTTTTAAATCCTCTCAGACGTAAACAGAGAAGCTGGCACCTGTTTCTCCAAACTCGTCCAAACATTTCTCTCTCTGTCTCTGAAAACATCTTCAATCTGTTCCATAACATTCTTGCTGTTTTCTGACTTCTAGTAACCTTTTACGTCACAAAACACACCCCTGTCTGGTCGACATTGACCAATAAGAAAACTCCCAAATGAACCAGAAATAGAGCTCTTTAAAATGTCGGTACTTCCTAGTTCTCCCAGTTCTGTGAAGTTGCTGTTGGGTCGCAGTTGCCGTTGGAGTCGGGCTGGAGAGTTTGCAGCTCCAGTCGTTTGGGAGAACAGAAGTCCAGCCATGATAAGGCTCTTCCGAGATTGGGATTATAACATCTTCCACCTCTGAGTGAAACTTCTGAAGAACCCCACTCATGTGAAGTCCATCCATTGAGGTGAACTGTTGTTGACGAAGTCCCGTCACCACTCCGGATATATCTCTGCCATCCTACGGAGACGCTGAAAGGTAGCGTTAACTGGAGCTCCTCTTCCGCTGATTCATCGTCAGAGAGGTAAATGAGTCTAGTCTACTACCGAGCGTACCGAGGAAAGCTGGGTCGGATGGAGGGTGTCGTCCTGTCAACACTTTTCACTCATACACACCACATTCTCCCTCATCCATCTTTCACTCCCACTAAACTTCATCTTTCCATCTTTAAAAATTCTTCTATCAAGTAGAAATCATTGACAGATATTTTTAGAAATGTCTGAAGCAAAGTTCTCAATCACCGCCGTGTGATTTGATGTCTGCTGTTCTGCTGAAAAGTGAAAACAATCGCCGTATTGTTTCTCACAACCTGTAAAGCTGATTAATTATGTTGTTATTTTCATATTTTGCCAAATTAATGTAA
>NW_023634848.1:0-1172 GCF_014905685.2 Nematolebias whitei | reverse complement strand
GGGACCCCCTCGGAGTAGGAGAGATGAGGACCCACCTCAGGAATGGCTGCAACAGGAGTCCTTAGAGTCTCTATTTCTGTTAACAAAAAATCATATTCGGGGAGCAAAGAAAGGCCTGGGATAGAAAGTAAAAAATCCTCCATCTGGGTCAAAACTAAATCAAAGGAGGACGGGTTTCTTTTAGCAGAACTAAATAGTTTAAGAATTGTCTGATTTATATGAAAAATATCCTCAGGGGGAAAAAAAGGAAGGTCTGTATGAGTGGGTGTGGTGACGGGTGCCGCCCCCACTGGAAACCTGGAAGGTGAGGCGGCGGGACACGCCCCCACGGTGTCACAAAGAAAACTCTCCGGAGGTACGGCCAGGCTGGGTCGAACAGCCGCGGCGCGGAGTGGCGGTGAGAGGCCGGGTTCCGCCCCCACCAGGAACCTGGAAGGTGAGGCGACGGAACCCGCCCCAATGACGTCAACCGGACCGGACTCACCGAATCGAGCAGGAGTGGACCGGAGCTCCCGCGGGACGCTGGATCTTGCCCCCACCGGAAACCTGGGAGGTGAGGCGGCGAACCCCGCTCCCACGAAAACACCGAAGAGACCGGCCCGGCCGCTGCAGACTGCCTCCGGAACCGTCCACCGCGGCGGCGGCGGGACTGTGGATGGACGTAGACGGAGAGGAGCTCGTCCATCACGGCACGAGGAGGGAAAAAACAAAAATGGCTGAGTGTTGCCGAGTGAGAACCCTGCCCGCTGGGTTCTGTTCTGGTCGGGTCGTACTGTTAGGATTTGTGGTCGGAGTGAACCCAGAGTGCAGAACAGGGACTCAACTCGGCAGTATACAAAAATAGGTTTTTAATGATAAATGAAAAGTACAAAATAAACGAGCTGACGGAGCAGCAAAACTTACATAAACAAGGAAGGAGGCACGAGGAACTAAGGAGACACGGGGAACTCGAGGGACCAGGAAGACAAGGAGAGACTCGGGAGACCCAAGGAAGCGTACCCAACGAAGACGACCCGACGAAGAACAAGACAGAATAGGATGACTTAAATACAAGGAGAAGACGAGCCATGATAACAAACAGCTGGGACGAGACACAGGTGGCACTAATGGAACTAATGAGGGAGCACGAGGGAAACAGACAAACCGGGCCACAGAAAACTAACATCCTTACA
>NW_023634847.1:0-1172 GCF_014905685.2 Nematolebias whitei | reverse complement strand
TGTATACACAGTCCTACTCGTTACTCTCTAGAAAATTTCAGGTTTATATTTACATTCTTAATTTTAAGTGAAGGCTGAAAGTTCTGCACGTCGGTAAGTGAAAAAAAAATCCAACAGCTGATATGTTTATGTTTTAATATGTAGCTGCTGTAAAATACATAATGTATTTGTATCCATTGTACCATAATTACAACTTGCAAACAACTCATCAGTTTATTTTGGAACAGACTGGGCAGAGTTATAGAAAAAAAAAATGTCCATGGAAAAAAAAAAAAGAACAAAATAAAATAAAAATCTTAAACTCTAGTCACTAATTTGATGCACAAGTGTTTTGTTTCCAGATTTACTTTTGACCCGCAGGTTAACCGGTCTCCAGAAGTGATCCACCTTACAAAAAAATTAGCCAGTCCACACCTGCTGACACTGATTATTTTTGTCACAATTATAGCGGGTGTAAAGTTCTGATATATATCATCGGCTGAACAAACATTTTGTCATGTTTACAGAAGAAAAAGTCACATTACATGTAAGCAACATACAACAGCTGAGTTGTTATGGACCAGTTTCTCTAAAACGCCACAGCTTGCTGGAGTTTGCAGCAGATCCTCTTCAGAGGGATGTTAGGTCATGTGCTAAAACATATTTGATTAAAGCAACAATAACTCACAATGTTAAAGTCATGATGAGATCATAGAGGCAGGGCACCTTCAGAAGTTCTTGTCTGAGTGAGTTGGAGTTGTTTTGTTGCACACTAATAATTAACAGTATGTTAAGCAGGTCACCATTAAGTTTTATGCTCATCGGTGAGTAATCTATGCGGGGTTAAAGCTGATGTTTAATCTGCATGAATTCACATGAAAAAAAAAGGTCTTTCAGAGATCACCCAGCTACAAGAAAATTTGGAGTTTGTGCCAAGAAAATGTTTGTTCATTTTACAGCAAGGCTCCTTTTTAGTCTTTTTTTTTTTTTTGGTCAGCATGGTTGAACTTTCTTTGGCTCAACTAAACTGTTTATCTTAGTCAAATCATGAAATTACAAGAAACAAACAAAACATTTGCATTTGGCACATTTTCAGAAAGTGTTTGAATTTTTATTTTAAATTATTTTCTTTTGGTGTTTTTTTCATTGTTTCTTGTAAATGTGTTGCTGAACATAAATGTAAAAATAAACTA
>NW_023634846.1:0-1172 GCF_014905685.2 Nematolebias whitei | reverse complement strand
TTGTTTTTTTTGTCAAATTAAAATGACTTCCACCACACACACACACACACACACACACACACGCCCTACTACATGAAACTTTGCAGACGTACAGAGGATGATAAACAGAAGTAGACTTTCAGCTGTTTGGTGAGTAACGTTCATTTATTGTATCTGTCTAAGCTCTACAGTAAAACTGATCTGCTCATTAAAATGTAATTTTCTGTTTGGACACATTTATGGACTAAGAGAGCAGGAAGTGGATTATTTTAAATTCAGTGAAGTCTGAGGACACAGATTGTTTCACTTCCAGGGTTAAGGAGCTCGAAACGAACAGTTTAGGACTCTTTTCTGAACTTGCCCTCCCTTTAGAGGTAGAACTGAAACCAGTCACGTTCAATAACCGTTGATCTGGTAGTTGATTGGATTAAAAACAGCATATCTGTAAACTGTTTTAGGGACCATCCACAAAGAGCACAACCTGAAGACCATAATCTCACCAAAAACAAACTTGTTAAAAATTTATGAACTTGTAGGGGCAGCAGAAGAACATTACATATATCTGAGGTGAAATAAAAAAAATCACTAGTCATTACTAAATGTATTACTGAACGATACTGGAGATGTTGCTTTTTGAAGACGGTCCCTGGGCGGTGAACTTCCTGCTGCTGTTGTGTATGAATTTGTTTCCCTGTTAGTTTCACCCCCAGAACTCAATTCAACACAACACCAACAGGTCTAATCTGTCTCTACAGGGTCTAATTTGTCTCTAAAGGACTAATTTGTCCAAGACAAATCTGTCTCTAATGGTCTAATCTGTCCCTACAAGTCTACTTTGTCCCAGATCTAATCCGTCCCTAAAAAACTAATCTGTCTCTACTGGTCTAATTTGCCAGTACATGACTAAACTGTCCATAAAAGACTAATCTGTTTCTAGTGGTCTAATCTGTCTCTGTCTGTTCCTACAGGACTAGTCTGTGTCTAATCTGCCCCAATAAGACTAATCTGTCTCTACAGGGTCTAATTTGTCCCTAAAGGACTAATCAGTCTCTACTGGTCTAATCAGTCTCTACTGGTCTAATCTGTCTGTCTGTCCCAACAGGACTAATCTGTCCCTACAGGTCTAGTCTGTTCCAGGTCTAATCCGTCCCTAAAAGACTAATCTGTCTCTACAGGACTAATCTGTCCCTCCT
>NW_023634845.1:266-1173 GCF_014905685.2 Nematolebias whitei | reverse complement strand
GACACATCATTCATCTCAGCTGCATGCACTCCTGCCTGCATTAATGCCCTCCAGAAAGCAGAACGAGTAAGTTCCTGCATGTTTTTCTGGCCGTCCCTTCTCGGCCCACGACCCATGGGTTGGCCAAATGATTTTTTCACAGTTTTCAGCTCTGTGCTCCTCCTTGTGAACGCACAGCGAGCGCGCCCCTCAGCACATCTCTGCTCGCACTCCCACAGGGTCACCCAATGACCCTGTAAATCAGAGTCCTCCGATGTTATCTGTCGGGCTGTTTCTACACAAACTTCAAACAACGGTCTCGAGTCTTGCAAAGCTCTAACTCGATGCGCTTTCATTTTCTGACCTCCACCTTTGTCTAACAGTCTCGAAAATCGAGCATCTGTGGGTTGTGATATTAAACTCGACGGATTCCATCCGTCAGCCAACCTTGCAACAAAAGCTCCGAATCGTTCCGGCAAAACATCACGCTCTTTCTTCCTCATTTTACGCCTGCATACCGCGCTCTCAGCTACATTAATCAAGCGGTCTAGCTTGCACTCTGTCTGCGCATCAGATAACAACTGTTTTCGTTGTAAAAACTGTTTCTCTTTCTTCTGAACTTCCTCAACACATTTCTCCTTCTTTCTCTCAAACTTTCCTCGCAACCGGGACACCTGCTCCACCGCCCCGTCAGCTACACTGCTCATTCTCACAAACTGAGCGAGCCGTCCATTCAACAAGCAGGCGGTCCTCACATTCTTGTTTCCTCCATTGAGCCTGTGATTGCATTTTCTGATTTTATGCTGAAGTCCTGTCATTGGAGCCATCTTTCCTGACCTCTCTTGCCTGCAAAAGTGGTCAAAACATCACTCGGACTATCTGCTTTCAGAAAAATTGTCTTAACAACTAAGGTGGGCTTCTTCCCCCC
>NW_023634845.1:0-166 GCF_014905685.2 Nematolebias whitei | reverse complement strand
AAAAAAAACAACTGAGATGGGACTTTTTCCCATCCCGGTACAACTTTTTCTCAGTTCAGCTCACGCCTCCTCAGGCGTCTGAATAAACTTTTTTCTCTGTTTTAAAACTCTTACACAAAGGCTCGGGCGTCCCCTCCACCTCTTAAACACAAAGCCAGGGTTGGAT
>NW_023634844.1:0-1173 GCF_014905685.2 Nematolebias whitei | reverse complement strand
CTTAATTAGCAAGCTTTACAATTAGACAACCATACGGCCATGGTTTCACTTGCAGCTTTTAAACCAACAGACATTTCTGAAAATATCTGGATGATTACTGGCAGATAGAAGAGTTTTAAAGATGGGAAAAATGAAGTTTAAATGGAGAGAATGGGTGAGGGAAAATGTGTCTGTATAAGGACGGCACTCTCCATCCGAACCCAGCTTTACCTCGGTACGCTTCGGTAGGAAATCGACTCGTTACCTCTCTGAAGATGAATCAGCTGGTACGGAGTTCCATTTAACGCTACCATTTCCAGCGTCTCCGTAGGATGGTTGGAAAACGTCCGGAGTAGTGACGGTACTTCGTTCAACACACGTTCACCTCACGGGTGGACTCACATGAGGAGTAAGTCCGTCAGAGGTTCCACTCAGATGTGGAAGATTCCATAATCCCCACGAGACTCGGAACTTTGTTCTGCGTTCTGCGTTCTGCGTTCCGAACTGAACTTTGTTCAGCTTAGTTCCTGTTGTTCTCGTTGTTCTACTGGAACTAGGAAGTGTTGACCCTTTTAAAGAGGTCACTTCCGGCTCCTCTGAGAACTTCCTGATTGGCTGATAGAACCAACAGGGGTGTGGTCTTAGTGATGTAAGAGGTTATTAAAAGTCAAGGAGAAAGATTAGATTGTTTAAGAACAGACAGAAAGATGTTTTGAAGAAATTAGACTTTTTGGAGCCAGTCTCCTCCTATCTGTCTGAAAAAGTTAAACATGACATTTCTTTCCAGTAAACATGTTTTTGACCGAAACTTGACTTTTGACCGACTTACAACTTGCTCATTTCAGACAGAAAATCAAAATGCATAATTACTCTTGTAACAAACATTAACTTGATTTCTACTTTGAATGAGGATTAAAAATCATTACTACTGTTTCACAGTTGATTTAAAATGAGTAGTTCACTTCAACATTTAAAATGGTTTGAACTAAACACACTTTTGATTATCAAGACATTTGTAAAATAGTAATGATAATAAAAAAGAGAGTGTTCTTTCAATTGATCAGTGCAGGACACACTTAGAAAGTCTCTGGATGAACTTAATTTTGTGTTTCTGGACTCAAATCAATGAAGTAACAGTTCTTGTCCCAGGAAGGCCCTCAGGGCCAGATTTGACCTGAGGCTTAGTTCACTACA
>NW_023634843.1:1007-1173 GCF_014905685.2 Nematolebias whitei | reverse complement strand
ATCCAACCCTGGCTTTGTGTTTAAGAGGTGGAGGGGACGCCCGAGCCTTTGTGTAAGAGTTTTAAAACAGAGAAAAAAGTTTATTCAGACGCCTGAGGAGGCGTGAGCTGAACTGAGAAAAAGTTGTACCGGGATGGGAAAAAGTCCCATCTCAGTTGTTTTTTTT
>NW_023634843.1:0-907 GCF_014905685.2 Nematolebias whitei | reverse complement strand
GGGGGGAAGAAGCCCACCTTAGTTGTTAAGACAATTTTTCTGAAAGCAGATAGTCCGAGTGATGTTTTGACCACTTTTGCAGGCAAGAGAGGTCAGGAAAGATGGCTCCAATGACAGGACTTCAGCATAAAATCAGAAAATGCAATCACAGGCTCAATGGAGGAAACAAGAATGTGAGGACCGCCTGCTTGTTGAATGGACGGCTCGCTCAGTTTGTGAGAATGAGCAGTGTAGCTGACGGGGCGGTGGAGCAGGTGTCCCGGTTGCGAGGAAAGTTTGAGAGAAAGAAGGAGAAATGTGTTGAGGAAGTTCAGAAGAAAGAGAAACAGTTTTTACAACGAAAACAGTTGTTATCTGATGCGCAGACAGAGTGCAAGCTAGACCGCTTGATTAATGTAGCTGAGAGCGCGGTATGCAGGCGTAAAATGAGGAAGAAAGAGCGTGATGTTTTGCCGGAACGATTCGGAGCTTTTGTTGCAAGGTTGGCTGACGGATGGAATCCGTCGAGTTTAATATCACAACCCACAGATGCTCGATTTTCGAGACTGTTAGACAAAGGTGGAGGTCAGAAAATGAAAGCGCATCGAGTTAGAGCTTTGCAAGACTCGAGACCGTTGTTTGAAGTTTGTGTAGAAACAGCCCGACAGATAACATCGGAGGACTCTGATTTACAGGGTCATTGGGTGACCCTGTGGGAGTGCGAGCAGAGATGTGCTGAGGGGCGCGCTCGCTGTGCGTTCACAAGGAGGAGCACAGAGCTGAAAACTGTGAAAAAATCATTTGGCCAACCCATGGGTCGTGGGCCGAGAAGGGACGGCCAGAAAAACATGCAGGAACTTACTCGTTCTGCTTTCTGGAGGGCATTAATGCAGGCAGGAGTGCATGCAGCTGAGATGAATGATGTGTC
>NW_023634842.1:0-1173 GCF_014905685.2 Nematolebias whitei | reverse complement strand
TCTGAGGAAGTAGAGTCTCTGATGAGCTTTCTTGATCAGGCTGGTGGTGTTGTTGCTCCAGCTGAGGTTGTCATTCATGTGTACACCCAAGTACTTGTAGCTGGAGACCACTTCCACCGCAGATCCTCTTATGTTCAGGGGGGTGTAGGTGTTTTTGTTCCTTATGAAGTCCACAATCATCTCCTTTGTCTTCTTCACATTGATGTGAAGGTTATTCTCTCTGCACCAGCTCTCCAGGTGTTCCACCTCTTGCCTGTAGCTGGACACATCATTGTTTGTGATGCATCCCACTACCGCTGTATCATCTGCAAACTTTACAATGTGACAGCCTGGATGGGTAGCTGCACAATCATACGTGAGCAGAGTAAACAGGATGGGGCTCAACACACATCCCTGAGGAGAGCCAGTGCTGAGGGTTATGGTGGAGGAGGAGAGGTTGTGGATTCTCACTAACTGTGGTCTGTTTGTTAAAAAGTCTAGTACCCAGTTGCAGATGGAGGGGCTTAGTCCTAGTGTGGATAGTTTGTCCATCAGGGTTTGGGGGATCATGGTGTTGAAGGCGGATGTGAAGTCCACAAAGAGCATATGGCCGTAAGAGTTTTTCTGCTCCAGGTGGTTGAGCGCAGTGTGGACCACAGAGGAGATTGCATCCTCTGTTGATCGGTTCTCACGGTATGCATACTGATGAGGGTCCTCGTTGATGTTGATGGTTGTTTTGATGCGAGTCATGACCAGTTTTTCAAAGCATTTAGCGACTATCGGGGTGAGGGCCACTGGCCGATAGTCATTCAGACCAGTCACTGTAGAGCTTTTTGGGACTGGGATGATGGTGGCAGTCTTCAGGCAGGTGGGAACTGTCTCCAGGGTAAGTGAGGTGTTAAAGATGTCTGCCAGCACCTCACAGAGCTGATCAGCACATTCCTTCAACACTTTTCCGGGGATGTTGTCTGGGCCAGTTGCCTTGTGCGGATTAATCCTCCTGAAGGTACTCCTTACTTCTGCTGAGGTCACGCTGAGATGCTCTTCATCCGGTGGTGAGGTGAGTCTGGTGCTGGGTGGTCTGTTCGGGTCTTCAAAGCGTGCATAGAACTTGTTGAGGGCATCAGGCAGAGATGGGTCTTTGGGGCATTGTTCACTCCTTCCTTTATAATCTGTTATGCACTTAATGCCCCT
>NW_023634841.1:0-1173 GCF_014905685.2 Nematolebias whitei | reverse complement strand
ATATTCTATACTTGTTAAGGTAATTGTATACCGCTTGTCATAAGTGAAGCACAATTTATTCTAAAAGCATAGTCTGCAGGTATGATTGTGCTCTTAAATTGTACCCGAAGGTTCCTGCTCTGCCTCCTTACTGCTGCTGTCCATCACCTCCATGACAGGAGCTCCTGCAGCACTAGTGCTGCTCACCATTATGACATTGCTGTCTTCTCCACCTTTGTAAGGAAAAATCCAAAAGCCATCCATAATTTCCCATCTATTCATTTTCACTTATTGACTATTTATATGTATTGGCTATTCATATAACAAAAAAAAAAGTTCTTAATCTCAACGGAACTTTACCTGGTAAAATAAAGTTTAAATAAAATATTGTAATACAAGGATTTTAATATTCAGATAATTTATTGGAGTAATGAAGGGTATACACAAAATATCCTCAATAATCCAGGTAGAAAATCTAAAAAAGTTAAGTCAGGTCCTCTGGACAGATTAAAAAAAAAAAACAACTTGTTGAAACGTTTAGTCTTTAATCCAAAAGACTGTCAGTTTGAGAAGCTGCAACAAACTTAGTTTCAAATAGTCTCTTTTCATAGTGGATCAACCAGTTTGTTGCTGACATCCAGAACTAGCTGTTAACATGATAAAGGAGGACCATCATCAGCCTAACAATGGATCGTTAGTGCTCTAGGCTGTTTGCTATTCACAGGGGGCTGAGAGATACCAGCAATAACAGCATTGTAAGAGGGCTACAGTTGGACACAGAGGCCTCTGTCCCTGTTTAATGATGGATGAGTTCTCATCACAAAGATGGCTTCCTTTACTCCTCTCTCAAACCAACACTTCTCTCTATCAAGGATGAGCACATCTTCATCCCTGAAAGTGACTGCTGGCCTGCAGATGAGTGTAAACCACAGAGTTCTCCTGGCCTGATGATGTTGCTCTTTGGCCCAGCACAGAATAGCAACATCTTCAGGCCAAGACTCGGCAGTTTACACTCATCTGCAGGCCAGCAGTCACTTTCAGGGATGAAGATGTGCACATCCTTGATAGAGAGGAACTATGGTTTGAGAGAGGAGTAAAGGAGGCCATCTTTGTGAAAAGAAACCATTGTTAGGGGTTGTTAGGCTGCAGGTCTTCCTTATGTTAACAGCTAGTTCTGGATGTTAACAACAAACT
>NW_023634840.1:0-1173 GCF_014905685.2 Nematolebias whitei | reverse complement strand
TTTCAGTCATCAGGGAGTGTCCGCCTCTGTCAAAGTCAATAACAAAGATGTCATCGGTGCAGGATGTGTCAATCTCAAGAATGGATTGATGTTCTCTAACTGTAAAACGAATTTTCATTTTATTTTAAAACAAAAGTGGTGGAAGTCCTAGGCGACAGTTCAGTGGATGGGCTGGGCTTTTCAATGTCAATGTCAGAGATGGATGTCGTAACTACTCCTGTAAAGGCCTTGTTTACCATGCTCTTGATGCATGGGACAACACAGGAGAAAAATAAGCAAAACAAAACTAAAAAGACGATGAGAGGGGCGCAAATTCTCAACAGAAGCTGCCACCATGAACCAGAGGTAAGCCATACCCAGAAATCAAAGGGCTGTGCGCCTTTGGTACCGCTTTCTACATAGTCTTTTAAATGGGACAAATCTGCTAGTGCGTCATGGATGGCACCTCCATCGTGTGTTTCATCAGGGATAAATGTACAGCATACTTGACCAGTTATCTTACAAATGCCCCCTTGTGAGGCCGTTAAAAGATCAAGGACAACTCTATTTTGGAGAACCATATTCCTAATTGCGTTTAATTCATTTTGAGTTCCTTTTCCTAGCATTTGTGTGGCATTAATCAGGCGGAGAAGTGCATATCTATTGATCTCTACATGGTTGCGGACTTCACCTAATCCAACCATAGGGAATACTTGTTGAAAGAATTTTTCACCACCGTTCCAAATTCTGTATTCCCATGGTACTCCCGTGCTAGTGGTCAGCCCTCCCCATCTAGTGACTTTGGGCATAGGTGAACGACGGGGTCTCTTATCGCGTGATTGTGGTGGTTGTCTTAATACGAACATTGGGTTTGTTAGCTGAACCAAAGCACATAATCCACCCCAATTTGGAGGGAGGGCGGTGTATGCCTTGTGGCCGCAAAGAAAATACCAGTCTGACAGGACCCTGGAGCCTTTATCTCCGGGAACTGAAACACTACAGCGAGTCACGTTCTGTCTGCCTTTTGTGTGCTTGTGTATGTGAAAAGTTCTTTGTGTTAGTAGTCCCTCACAATTGGTTAAATTGTAACCATCACAAGACGTACCGCTTGCGCGATTTCCGTCTGTGAAGTTTTCTCCCTCTCTGCAAAAGGTGCAGTACAGGTAAGTTGCCTCATTTCCTGTTCTGGGTGGG
>NW_023634839.1:0-1173 GCF_014905685.2 Nematolebias whitei | reverse complement strand
GCGTGTTGTGGCCTACGCCAGCAAAACAATGGCAGGCCCTGAATTACGGTATTCAGACTGTGAGAAGGCTCTATTGACCACTGTGTGGGCAGTGAAACATTTCTCCTGCTATATTGGTGGACAGAGGATCATTGTTGAGACACAACACCAGCCAGTAACGTTTCTGAACAGCCAACGCATCAGAGATGGTGTGGTGACAAACTCACGCGTTGCAACATGGCTTATGGCACTTCAAAGTTTTAACCTAGACATCCGCTACGGTCAAAATAAGAAGTCGCACTTGGGCACTGATTTGGCAATCTGCCAAGAATGTACACAGGATGTACCAGCCACCCAACAGCCGGTTGTGAGCAAACCCTCAGCTGCTGAGGACCCAAATCACCACTTCTTTGATAGCAATATCTGCAAAGATATGGCAACAATGTACGTGGATGGATGCTCATTCCACCACGAGACAAACTGCAAAGCAGGTGTTGGAGGAGTTCTCCTCCAGGACCAAGAACAGGTCACATTTGGCTATAAATTAGGCTCTCAGTCTTCTCAGTACGCTGAGATAGCTGCAATCCTAATAGGCCTACAGATGGCAGTAGAACGCTCCATCCAGACGCTAGTCATCTGCACTGACTCTAACTATGCTCGACTTAGTTTCTTGTGTCATCTCGCTCTGTGGAAACAGAACGGTTTTCTCACAAGCAACAAAAAGGTGGTAAAACACAAAGAGCTTTTCATGACATGTGATCACTTAGTGACATCACATGATCTACAGATATTCTGGAAGAAAGTTCCAGGACACTCCAGAGTCCCAGGCGATGACAAGCAGTACAATGACCTTGCAGACTCCCTAGCCAAAGAAGGAGCCGCTGACGGACCCACGTGGTCCTTCGACCCCTCCTGGCTACTCAACACTCAGTCGTCACAAGCTACAACTGAGGTAATGGCAGTCACACGTGCACAAGCTGCAGCTAAACCTGCTGATAACACAGTTTCTGTGCGCCCAATGCTGACTGACCCAGACATCATCCAACTTCAGAAGTTGGATCCTGCAATTAACTCGATGATGCTGTATCTGACTGACCCAGACAAATACACTCCATCGAAAGACGAGCTGGATTCCAATCCAGACCTTAAAGTCCTCTTTCAGCTGCGAAAACAGCTAAAACTACTTAAAGGCAT
>NW_023634838.1:767-1173 GCF_014905685.2 Nematolebias whitei | reverse complement strand
TAACAATGGATCATTAGCACACTGATGGCTGTTTACTGTTCACAGAGGGCTGAGTGATACTAGCAATCACAGCATTGTAAGAGGGGGACAGTTGAACCCGGAGGCCTCCACCCCTGTTTAATGATGGACGATTTCTTTTCACAAAGATGGCCTCCTTTACTCCTCTCTCAAACCATCGTTCCTCTCTGTCCAGGATGTGAACATCTTCATCCCTGAAAGAGTGACCGCTGGCCTGGAGATGAGTGTAGACCGCAGAGTCCTGGCCTGATGATGTTGATCTTCTGTGCTGGGCCATCCTTTTGGCCAGTGGCTGTTTTGTTTCCCCGATGTAAGACTGATCACAGCCCTCCTGACACTGAACAGCATACACAACATTGCTCTGTTTGTGCCGGGGGACTGGATCTTC
>NW_023634838.1:0-667 GCF_014905685.2 Nematolebias whitei | reverse complement strand
TCCTTTACTCCTCTCTCAAACCATCGTTCCTCTCTATCCAGGATGTGCACATCTTCATCCCTGAAAGAGTGACCGCTGGCCTGGAGATGAGTGTAGACCGCAGAGTCCTGGCCTGATGATGTTGATCTTCTGTGCTGGGCCATCCTTTTGGCCAGTGGCTGTTTTGTTTCCCCGATGTAAGACTGATCACAGCCCTCCTGACACTGAACAGCATACACAACATTGCTCTGTTTGTGCCGGGGGACTGGATCTTTGGGATGAACCAGTCTTTGCCGTAATGTATTTTGGGGTTTAAAAGCCACTGGGACATTATGTTTAGAAAATAAACGTCTCAGTTTCTCTGATACTCCCTCAACATATGGAATGACCACTGGTCTGGGTCTGGGTTCCTCCTTTTCACCTGTTGGCTGACTGGAGTCCTGTTTGGGTTTCTTCTCTGCTTTCAGGAAGGCCCAGTTAGGATATCCACATTGCTCTAGAGCCTGTCTTGTGTGGGATTTCTCCTTCTGCCTGGCTCCTGAGCTAGTGGGGACGCTGTCTGCTCTGTGATACAGAGTCCTGATGACTCCTAACTTGTGCTCCAAAGGGTGATGGGAGTCAAACTGCAAATACTGGTCTGTGTGTGTGGGTTTGCGGTACACCTCAGTTTGCAAATGTCCTCTATCAG
>NW_023634837.1:0-1173 GCF_014905685.2 Nematolebias whitei | reverse complement strand
TTTTTTGATGTCTCAAATCGTGTCCTGATAGACAAGATGTGAAAGATCTTTTTTTGTAATACCACTATCTACCCTCATGTTTCTCCCCCTTTTCCTATCTAAGATTATTATCTGATAAGGCTAAAATGGCCGCGCTCTCCTGTAGTTGCAGCTTTGTGCACTCCGCCCATCTTTCGGACGACTGTACGTACATATTCGCATTGTACCTTGGTGCAATTCCAATAAAGTTTATTCTGATTCTGAAAAGGCAGCGCTTCAAAGTATTAATGCAAGGGGGCCAAATAATATTGCACGCCCCACTTTTCAGTTTTTTATTTGTTAAAAAAGTTTGACACATCCAATAAATTTCATTCCACTTCACGATTGTGTCCCACTTGTTGTTGATTCTTCACAAAAAACTAAAATTTTATATCTTTATGTTTGAAGCCTAGACAGAATTTCTAGGCGGAGCCAAGGTGTTGAGGGCATCCATTTTGGTGGCCTTAGGATTGTGTCTCTGCTTTTTGCAGATGATGTGGTCCTATTGGTTTCATCAGATCGTGATCTACAGCTTTCGCTGGAGCGGTTCGCAGCTGAGTGCGAAGCGGCCGGGATGAGGATCAGTTCCTCCAAATCCGAGGCCATGGTCTTGAGCCGGAAAAGGGTAGAGTGCCCTCTCCGGGTCAGGGAGGAGATCCTGCCCCAAGTGGAGGAGTTCAAGTATCTTGGGGTCTTGTTCACGAATGAGGGAAAAATGGAGCGTGAAATCAATAGGCGGATAGGTGCAGCATCTGCAGTGAAGCAGGCACTGTACATGTCTGTCGTGGTGAAAAGAGAGCTGAGTCAAAAGTTAAAGCTCTCAATTTACCGATCAATCTATGTTCCCACCCTCATCTATGGTCATGAGCTTTGGGTTGTGACCGAAAGAACGAGATCTCGGATACAAGCGGCCGAAATTAGTTTTCTCCGCAGGGTGTCTGGGCTCTCCCTTAGAGATAGGGTGAGAAGCTCGATCATCCGGGAGGGACTCAGAGTAGAGCCGCTGCTTCTCCATGTCGAGAGGAGCCAGTTGAGGTGGCTCGGGCATCTGGTTAGGATGCCTTCTGGACGCCTCACTTGTGAGGTGTTCTGGACACGTCCCACCGGGAGGAGGCCCAGAGGAAGACCCAGGACACGCTGGAGGGACTATGTTTC
>NW_023634836.1:0-1173 GCF_014905685.2 Nematolebias whitei | reverse complement strand
AGCTCTGCAGCAGACGGCGAAGAGACTTGAAGCTCTGCAGCAGACGGCGAAGAGACTTGAAGCTCTGCAGCAGACGGAACAGCAGCGGAGGTGATGGGTCCAGGAGACAGAGGAGCAGGGGAGAGTTCAGGGTGTGAATAAGTGACCTTGGGTGTGATGAGTGACCTAATTTTTATTAATAACTGGTTATACTCAGGGAGCTGAATGAGACCGGGACGTGAAACTAAAGATTCTTCCATCAGGGAAAATAAAAAATCAGAGCAGTCCGGGTTATTTTTAGCAGAAGTAAATAAATTTAGTAAAGTCTGGTTTATTTGGGCTAATTCATGGGGTGAATATGTGACTGATGGACCAGTGTTTTTAAGTGAAGACGTGGAGTCAGGTGTCGCCCCCACCGGAAACTTGAGAGGTGGGGCGGCGGAGCACGCCCCCACAGAGTCAACGGAAGAATGCCCCAGAGGTACCGACTGGCCAGGTTGGACAGCCGCGGCGCAATGTGACGGCGAGAGGCCGGACTCCGCCCCCACCAAGAACCTGGAGGGTGAGGCCACGGAATCCGCCCCTGTAACGTCAACCGAACCGGACTCGCCGAACCGAGCAGAAGTGGACCGGAGCCCCCGCGGGACGTCGGACCTCGCCCCCACCGGAAACCTGAGAGGTGAGGCGGCGGATCCGGCTCCCACAGAAACACCAGAACCAACTCCAAAATTCTGCTCAGCTGACGAAACCGGCCCGGTCGCCGCGGGCTGCCCCCGGGACCGCTTCCTACCTCCCCGGCGGCGACGGGTGCGTCGAGGGACCGGAACAAAACCGAACTCCTCTTCGATCTCTTCGTCCTCCCCCGACGTCCATCCCGAGTAGCCGGGCGAGGCGGACTCTGCAACAGCGGTGTGGTGGCTTCCCCGGTACCGAGCTCTGTCCTCCTCGAGGACCAGGAGTGGAGAGGACAGGATTTCCACTTCCTGGTCATAACGTCCTTGAGAGCGGACGGGCCTCGTCCAGAACCCGCCGCACCGGATTGTGGATCTGCTCATCACGGGAGGCTCGGAGGGAAGGAAAAAAAGAAAAAAGGTGAGCTGCCGAGAGAATCCTGCCCGCTGGGTTCTGAAATGTGGTCGGGTCGTAATGTCAGGATTTTGTGGACAGGAACGAACCCAATGTGCAGACAGGACT
>NW_023634835.1:0-1173 GCF_014905685.2 Nematolebias whitei | reverse complement strand
TTTCTATTGACATTATCAAATGTTTAAAACACCTTAAAGAAATTAAGATGGACAACTTCAGTTCCTGCTGCAAGGTGTTCCAGGTTACAGGAGCAGAGTAGGAAAATACCTTTTTTCAGAGTTCAGTGCGCACTGAGGGAACGCTGCAGGTAATGATGGCCTGAGAGCGCATGCTGTAACTGCACTGATGACATGACAAGTGGGAGGAGATATAAGAAGGTAGCAGACCAAGGAGGGATTTATTATACATGAAAATGAACCAGTGTGATAATCTACGTGTAGATAATGATGACCAACTGACCAGTGAGTACAGGGTGCAGTGATGGGTACGGTAGTTACAACCAGTTATGAATCTTAGCGCACCATGGTAGACAGCATCTTACATCTGCGATCAGCTGGCAGGGGTATTCATGTAAATAATGTCACTATAGTCAATGGCCGGTAGGAAAGTAGCAGTTACAAGGTGTTTTCTGGCATTCAGAGTTAAGCAAGATCTATTTCTATATAAGAAACCCTGTTTTAATTTCAGTTTCTTTATCAAGTTTTTGACATGTGGTTTGAAAGAGAGGTGCATCAACTAAAATTCCCAAGTATTTGTAAGAATCTACAAACTCAATAGGAACACCATGCATGGATGAGATAGGAGGAAGAGTTGCTGGCACAGACTTTCTGTTTGAAAACAACATCCCTTTGGTTTTGTCAGCATTTAGTGCCAGTTTGAGGTGGAAAAAGTCTGACTGAATGATGTCAAATGCAGACTGTAGAAGCTGGAAAACCTCGGCCGCTGTGTTAGCTCGGCAATAAACAATTGTATCGTCAGCATAGAGATGCAAGGATGTGTCAGGAATGTTTTGACCTACATTATTTATATAAATTGTAAAAAGAGTGGGTCCTAAAACTGAGCCTTGTGGCACACCGTTATTGACTGTTAGGTAGCTGCTACCATGAAGTACCATTATGTCGAACACATTGCCTCCAACCTGAGGGATAGTTTGAGAACCAGCTAACATCTGACAGCTTGTGGCATAAGATGTCATGATCTACAATATCAAAGCTTTAGACAGGTCTAAGTACAGAACAGTAACCCTTGGCATCCATACTCTTTGCGAGTCTGCTCCTGAGCCGGCGACATAAGCTAAGGGGAAACCGGAACATGAGGACGAGAAAATGTTT
>NW_023634834.1:0-1174 GCF_014905685.2 Nematolebias whitei | reverse complement strand
GTTACATTAGTACATGTACTGACACAGTCTCCACTATCAGAAATGTTAAAAGCTACCCAAACAGAAAACCTTGGCTGAATGCAGAGGTGCGTACCCTGCTGGAAGCCAGGAACACTGCCTTCAGGTCTGGAAACTCAGAGGAGCTGAGTAGGACAAGAAAAGAGCTGGTTGCTGGTATTAAGAGGGCCAAGGCCACATATGCAAAGAGGATCGAGGGTCAATTCATCTCACAAGACCCTCGGAGCATGTGGAGGGGCATTAAGTGCATAACAGATTATAAAGGAAGGAGTGAACAATGTCCCAAAGACCCATCTCTGCCTGATGCCCTCAACAAGTTCTATGCACGCTTTGAAGACCCGAACAGACCACCCAGCACCAGACTCACCTCGCCACCGGATGAAGAGCATCTCAGCGTGACCTCAGCAGAAGTAAGGAGTACCTTCAGGAGGATTAATCCGCACAAAGCAACTGGCCCAGACAACATCCCCGGAAAAGTGTTGAAGGAATGTGCTGATCAGCTCTGTGAGGTGCTGGCAGACATCTTTAACACCTCACTTACCCTGGAGACAGTTCCCACCTGCCCGAAGACTGCCACCATCATCCCAGTCCCAAAAAGCTCTACAGTGACTGGTCTGAATGACTATCGGCCAGTGGCCCTCACCCCGATAGTCGCTAAATGCTTCGAAAAACTGGTCATGACTCACATCAAAACAACCATCAACATCAACGAGGACCCTCATCAGTACGCATACCGTGAGAACCGATCAACAGAGGATGCAATCTCCTCTGTGGTCCACACTGCACTCAACCACCTGGAGCAGAAAAACTCTTACGTCCGTATGCTCTTTGTGGACTTCACATCCGCCTTCAACACCATGATCCCCCAAACCCTGATGGACAAACTATCCACACTAGGACTAAGCCCCTCCATCTGCAACTGGGTACTAGACTTTTTAACAAACAGACCACAGTTAGTGAGGATCCACAACCTCTCCTCCTCCACCATAACCCTCAGCACTGGCTCTCCTCAGGGATGTGTGTTGAGCCCCCTCCTGTTTACTCTGCTCACATATGATTGTGCAGCTACCCATCCAGGCTGTCACATTGTAAAGTTTGCAGATGATACAGCGGTGGTGGGATGCATCACAAACAATGATGAGTCCAGCTACAGGCA
>NW_023634833.1:0-1174 GCF_014905685.2 Nematolebias whitei | reverse complement strand
GGCGACCCGAACAGAACCGAACCCGAACCGACGCATGAAACAGACCCGGTCTCGAATTAGAACCAGAACCCGGATCCGCACGTTTGAAAGCAAAGGAGGAAGCTGAAGGTTCGGTACCTGATTTACGACGTCCATCCTGCTGCTGAGGAGAGGAGAGATGGAGGGAGGAGGGGGAGGAGGGAGGGGGGGAGGAGGGGGAGAAGGGAAGAGGAGGAGGGAGGGGAGCTAAGAGGAGGGAGGGGAGGAGGATGGAGGGAGGGGGAGGAGGAGGAGAGAGGAGGGGGGATGGAGGGAGTGGAGCTAAAAGGAGGGAGGGGAGGAGAGATGGAGGGAGGAGGGGGAGGAGGGAGGGGAGGAGGATGGAGGGAGGGAGGAGGAGGAGGAGGAGGAGGGAGGGAGGAGGAGGGGGATGGATGGAGGAGGAGGAGGGGGATGTAAAATAAAGTGGGCGGGGCTCTGTGTGAACCAGCTTCAGCAGCAGGAGTGTCACTGCACGACCTGTACCGTCTGCGTGCGTGCGTGCGCGCGTGTGGTGGTGGGTTTACAGGAAGTGATGAGTAGGATGGTGGTGACGGTGACATCATGCGACCACAGAAGCACCAGAGGCGTAATGTGACGTCATTCAAGCTTTATTTGTACAGGTGCGCGTCACGGAGCCACGAGAGACCTGTTTAACAACGAGTGATGACGACAGAGGACAGTCAGAAAGGATGAGTCCAAATTGAGAAGAATAAGTGAAATTAAAATGTATTTTAAAAAGTAACAATAAAAACACACACAGAACTCTTTACAACAATCTGTGTGTAACTGACTCCGGACTTTTCTCCGGCCCCCTCCCCAACCTGACCAGCGATGACATCGTATGTCGTCTTCAACCTCTGGGTGTCCAGGTGTTGTTCTGAAAACAGCTGGAGTGAATTTTGGAGAAAACCCGGTCTGATGTGGAGACATGGAATCCATCCCACCTTGTGTGGAGCAGAACGTCTCTCTAAAAACTTAACTGGTTCAGTTGGACATCCAGGTTGTTGACCATTAATGGTCCAGTGTAGAAACCAGTCCAGGAAGCAGAGGTGTAGTCCTCCACCTCTCTGCTGCTTCTCCTCTGTACACCACCCACACCCACATTGAAACAGTGTCAACTCGCCCACGGCTCAAATTAAATAAACCAAAAATC
>NW_023634832.1:0-492 GCF_014905685.2 Nematolebias whitei | reverse complement strand
TATATATATGTGTGTGTGTGTGTATATATATTTGTGTATATATATATATATATATATATGTATATATGTATATGGTTTTTTTTCTTCTTCTTTTGACTGCTCCCTGTGTTAGGGGTTGCCACAGTGAACTAAGTCGCACGAAGACTTGGCAGTTATTTTTATGCCGGATGCCCTTCCTGACACAACCACAGACCACCGAGCTACCACAGCCCTCTGTGTGGAGCAGAGTGTTGCTATATAGGACACATGGAGGAGAAGATGGTGGGGGTTAAGGGCTTTGCTCAAGAGCCCACAGTGGGACGAATGAGGGTGGGGGCAGGTGTGGGTGCTTCACCTACCCCACCCACATTTTGATGTTGTTGGTACCGGGGGCTTGAACCGGCAATCTTCCGATCACAGGCCCACCTTCTCTAACCTCTGCGCCATCACTCCCCCATTATATATATATATATATATATATGTATATGTATGTATATATATATATATATATAT
>NW_023634831.1:0-1174 GCF_014905685.2 Nematolebias whitei | reverse complement strand
CCAACCTTCAAATAATCATGTTCAGTTATGCACTCAATACTTGGTCGGGAATCCTTTTGCATGAATGACTGCTTCAATGCGGCGTGGCATGGAGGCAATCAGCCTGTGGCACTGCTGAGGTGTTATGGAGGCCCAGGATGCTTCGATAGCGGCCTTAAGCTCATCCAGAGTGTTGGGTCTTGCGTCTCTCAACTTTCTCTTCACAATATCCCACAGGTTCTCTATGGGGTTCAGGTCAGGAGAGTTGGCAGGCCATTTGAGCACAGTAATACCATGGTCAGTAAACCATTTACCAGTGGTTTTGGCACTGTGAGCAGGTGCCAGGTCGTGCTGAAAAATGAAATCTTCATCTCCATAAAGCTTTTCAGCAGATGGAAGCATGAAGTGCTCCAAAATCTCCTGATAGCTAGCTGCATTGACCCTGCCCTTGATAAAACACAGTGGACCAACACCAGCAGCTGACATGGCACCCCAGACCATCACTGACTGTGGGTGCTTCACACTGGACTTCTGGCATTTTGGCATTTCCTTCTCCCCAGTCTTCCTCCAGACTCTGGCACCTTGATTTCCGAATGACATGCAAAATTTGCTTTCATCCGAAAAAAGTACTTTGGACCACTGAGCAACAGTCCAGTGCTGCTTCTCTGTAGCCCAGGTCAGGCGCTTCTGCCATCGTTTCTGGTTCAAAAGTGTCTTGACCTGGGGAATGCGGCACCTGTAGCCCATTTCCTGCACACTCCTGTGCACGGTGGCTCTGGATGTTTCTACTCCAGACTCAGTCCACTGCTTCCGCAGGTCCCCCAAGGTCTGGAATCGGCCCTTCTCCACAATCCTCCTCAGGGTCCGGTCACCTCTTCTCGTTGTGCAGCATTTTCTGCCACACTTTTCCCTTCCCACAGACTTCCCACTGAGGTGCCTTGATACAGCACTCTGGGAACAGCCTATTCGTTCAGCAATTTCTTTCTGTGTCTTACCCTCTTGCTTGAGGGTGTCAATGATGGCCTTCTGGACAGCAGTCAGGTCAGCAGTCTTACCCATGATTACGGTTTTGAGTAATGAACAAGGCTGGGAGTTTTTAAAAGCCTCAGGAATCTTTTGCAGGTGTTTAGAGTTACGTCGTTGATTCAGATGGTTAGGTTAATAGCTTGTTTAGAGAACCTTTTCATGATATGCT
>NW_023634830.1:0-1174 GCF_014905685.2 Nematolebias whitei | reverse complement strand
AATGTGTTTACTTGCTGTTATATTAAGCGAGTAAAGAATAGGATTAATCAAAAACTTTATAATTCGGCTATTGAAGTTGAAAGTACGAATTTATATTACTGATGGCCCTTACGGTCTCGAAAAAACAGAAATTACAGTAGATCCAGACATCCACCCAGACACGTTAGAGATTGAGCATTTTGCTCATGGGTGGTATCATTTTAGGCGAACAATGTATGAAACTAGAATGGATCTTTTAACTGCATTTGCAGGAGAACTCAACCATTCAGAGGTCGGAGATCGTTTAGAGTTCAACTTAAAGGGATGGCATTTTCAAAACTAAAAAGTTGTATTGTGGAATTATGTTTTACATGCCATAAAAGGCAAAAGGGTGGAATGATATAAAAAAATGTTTTATAAGGTGTTAAGTTGCCTTTATGCCTATTCAAACATATACATTTTGTGTGTGTTACTTTTCAGAATTAAATGTCTAAATTGCAATAAAAGGCAAGGGTGGAATGATATAGGAATGATTATTTTAATGCTTTTATGTCAATTTATACCTATATTACACTCATTTAAAGGCTTATACTCACTTTTGATGCAGTTCTGTCTGCTTAAAAGTCAGTCCTGTGCTGCAGATGTGTTTTGGAGTAATTAAAGTCCTGTGGGGGATGCTCTAACCAGAAGATCGGGCCCAATCTTCAGGTTACAGTGACCCAGGGTTTGAAGGATGAAACCATCGCTCTGTTGCACAGACTGCTTTGATGAAGGAAAAACAGATTTAATTAAATCTGCCCTCCTGGCAACCATCAAAACTTGCTTTGATCTGCTCTCACGCGATCCGGTCAGGGAAGAAGGTATAAGAAGTGTGACAGGCAACTTAATCTTTGGAAGTCCTGTGATGGATCAGCACGCGCTGGTGCCATGCGCCATTTTGATGTGATTCTTCTTTACCTGGGTCGAAAACGACTTCCCGGCCAGTGTCACGGTGAGAAGTTATTTCATATCAATCTGTGTTAAGAGTGTACGAGTGTACATGTGTTTTTTGCTTTGCTGTTTTCTGTGGCAGGATAATAAAGGACACTTATTACTCCTAGCAGTAACATCCTCTGTCTTTTATTTTTCCCTATTTGTCTGAATAATCTGTGCCGACCGTTCACGAGCCCTTTTTGATAAAGAATTTCATAATACA
>NW_023634828.1:385-1174 GCF_014905685.2 Nematolebias whitei | reverse complement strand
TATTGTTGCCAACCTGTACATGGAGGAGGTAGAAAAGAGAGCCTTGATGTCCTTTTCAGGGACACCACCAAGTCATTGGTTCAGGTATGTTGACGACACCTGGGTTAAAATTAAATCTCAGGAAGTCCAACATTTTACTGACCACATCAACTCTGTGGATAAATACATCAAGTTCACACGAGAAGATGTAAAAAATGGCAAGTTGGCTTTCTTGGACTGTGAGGTCTCAGTCTCTGATAGAGGACATTTGCAAACCGAGGTGTACCGCAAACCCACCCACACAGACCAGTATTTGCAGTTTGACTCCCATCACCCTTTGGAACACAAGTTAGGATTCATCAGGACTCTGTATCACAGAGCAGACAGCATCCCCACTAACTCAGGAGCCAGGCAGAAGGAGACATCTCACACAAGACAGGCTCTAGAGCAATGTGGATATCCTAACTGGGCCTTCCTGAAAGCAGAGAAGAAACCCAAACAGGACTCCAGTCAGCCATCAGGTGAAAAGGAGGAACCCAGACCCAGACCAGTGGTCATTCCATATGTTGAGGGAGTATCAGAGAAACTGAGACGTTTATTTTCTAAATATAACGTCCCAGTGGCTTTTAAACCCCAAAACACATTACGGCAAAGACTGGTTCATCCCAAAGATCCAGTCCCCTGGCACAAACAGAGTAATATTGTGTATGCTGTTCAGTGTTTGGAGGGCTGCGATCCGTCTTACATCAGGGAAACTAAACAGCCACTGGCCAAAAGGATGGCCCAGCACAGAAGATCAACATCATCAGG
>NW_023634828.1:0-285 GCF_014905685.2 Nematolebias whitei | reverse complement strand
TCCCAAAGATCCAGTCCCCCGGCACAAACAGAGTAATGTTGTGTATGTTGTTCAGTGTCAGGAGGGTGATCAGTCTTACATCGGGGAAACTAAACAGCCACTGGCCAAAAGGATGGACCAGCACAGAAGATCAACATCATCAGGCCAGGACTCTGAGGTCTACACTCATCTCCAGGCCAGCGGTCACTCTTTCAGGGATGAAGATGTTCACATCCTGGACAGAGAGGAACGATGGTTTGAGAGAGGAGTAAAGGAGGCCATCTTTGTGAAAAGAAACCGTCCATC
>NW_023634827.1:443-1174 GCF_014905685.2 Nematolebias whitei | reverse complement strand
TTCTGTGCAGCCTTCACCACTCTCTGCAAAGCTTTTCTTTCTGCAGCTGTGCAGCCTCCATGCCACACATTGATGCTCGAGCACAGGATGCTCTCCACTGCAAAAGTGTGGACTTTTAAAGAGTTCTCACTTCCAATCACTCAGGACTTCCTGATTGGTTGAAACAACCAACAGGGGGTGTGCTTCAGTGATGTCAGAAGGTTATTAAAAGTCAAAAAGAGTTCAGGAATGCTTAGGAACGTTTAATACAGACAGAGAAATGTTATGGCGAAGCGAGACAACACAGATGCCAGTGTTTCTCTTTTTACCGTCTGCTAGGTTTAAAAACAATACAGCCCGTTCTTTTAACTTGTTTTCTGACTGTCTCTGACTTTCAACCGACATCACTACTTCTCCTTTAGACAGAAAATCAAAATGCATAATTACTTTTTAAATAGACATTTAACTTGATTTCTAATTTAAATGAGGATTTAAAAAAAATCATTAATACTGTTTCATAGTTGATTTAAGATGAGTGGCTCACTTCAACATTTAGAAATGGTATGAACTAAACATACTTTTGATCAAGATATTGTAAAATAGTAATGATAATAAAAAGAAGAGTGTTCTTTCAATTGATTACTTCAGGATACAATTAGACAGTCTCTGGATGAGCTAATTTGTATTTTTGGATTCAAATCAATGAAATAACAGTTCCTGTCCCATGAAGGTCTTCAGAGGCAGGTTTTGGT
>NW_023634827.1:0-343 GCF_014905685.2 Nematolebias whitei | reverse complement strand
ATGGGGTTCAGGTCAGGAGAGTTGGCAGGCCAATTGAGCACAGTAATACCATGGTCAGTAAACCATTTACCAGTGGTTTTGGCACTGTGAGCAGGTGCCAGGTCGTGCTGAAAAATGAAATCTTCATCTCCATAAAGCTTTTCAGCAGATGGAAGCATGAAGTACTCCAAAATCTCCTGATAGCTAGCTGCATTGACCCTGCCCTTGATAAAACACAGTGGACCAACACCAGCAGCTGACATGGCACCCCAGACCATCACTGACTGTGGTTGCTTCACACTGGACTTCTGGCATTTTGGCATTTCCTTCTCCCCAGTCTTCCTCCAGACTCTGGCACCTTGAT
>NW_023634826.1:0-1174 GCF_014905685.2 Nematolebias whitei | reverse complement strand
GAACTGGATTCCAATCCAGACCTTAAAGTCCTCTTTCAGCTGCGCAAACAGCTAAAACTACTTAAGGGCATCCTAACTTTTGCTCATGGACGGACGTCCTCACCTGTGTTCGTGGTCACCATGACCACAGGGGGGTGATGTTAGTTCATGCACATGACCTTCCGTCCACAGGACATAAGGGTGACAATGCCACGCTGAAAGCATTAAAGCAGATTGCTTATTGGCCTGGAATGAAAAAGGATGTCAAAGACTACATAAAAGGGTGCCTGGTCTGTGGCCAGTTTCAGCCATCCAGACCACTCCACAGAGCACCAATGCATAGTAGAGGCATTGCATTTCCATGGTCGGACCTCCAGATTGACTGGGTCGGACCACTCACTAAGACCTCTAGAGGAAATAAATATTTTCTCACGGTAACCTGCGCGTTTACCAAATGGGTAGAATGTCTACCAGCCCCTAATGACACAGCACAAACCACTGCTATGTTATTAATGAATCATGTATTCTCAAGGTTTGGACTTCCCCTCAGGGTGAACTCAGACCAAGGTACACACTTCACAGGTGAAGTAATGAAGGAACTGTGGAAGACGCTAGGCGTCAAAGCCAACTTCTATTGGCTACCATCCACAGGCTTCAGGCCAGGTTGAGAGAGCAAACAGGACTGTGGTGAGTATTTTGAAAAAATATGTAGCCGCAAACCACAAGGACTGGGACGTGAAACTCCCTCTGGTCCTCATGGCCATAAGGGCCACTCCACACACGTCGACTGGCATCTCTCCTTTCGAGATGATGACGGGTCGACAAATGACTCTCCCTCTACACCTGTTGTACCAGCCAGGCGATGCTGCCATGGCAACAGCCTACACTACACAACAATACATGAAAGACTTGGAAAAACACCTTAAAAACACTTTTGCTTTCGCACAGAAAAACCTGGAAAAATTAGCTGAAGGACGCAAAGCGTACTACGACCAAAAGGCCTCTCACGAGGAACTCCAAGTGGGAGACAGGGTCTGGTACTACACGTTTGCCCCCACAACTGGGAGAAGAGAGTCCGGGACCAGAACTCTCGCCCGTAAACTGATGCCCAGATGGACTGGACCCCATCTGATAACAGACAAACTGTTTCCAGTTGTCTATCAGATAAAAATCAGCAAAGGCCAAAAAGAGCCAA
>NW_023634825.1:0-1174 GCF_014905685.2 Nematolebias whitei | reverse complement strand
GGAGGGGTTCGGGTTCAGCGCTGGTTTTATAGCCAAGATCCAGGTGCTGTACAGTAACATTGAGAGTGTGCTGAAAGTCAACGGTAGCCTGTGCGCTCCTTTTAGGGTGTATAGAGGTGTTCGGCAGGGCTGTGCGCTCTCTGGAATGCTCTATGCGCTCTCCTTGGAACCCCTCCTTAAAAAGATCCGTTCGAGTGTTTGTGGTTTAGCTTTACCTGGTTTTAACAGTAACATAATTTTATCCGCCTACGCTGATGACGTTGTTGTTTTTATAAAAAACCAACAAGATGCCGACAGGCTAAGTGAGCTCACCGAGAGTTTTTCCACCCTGGCTGCTGCGAGGGTGGACTGGGTAAAGAGCACAGCCTTCGCCGTGGGTGAGTGGCCTGAAGGGCTCCCAGTTCTCCCTCAAAACCTTCCGTGGAAGAGAGACGGGCTTAAATACCTCGGCATCCATCTAGGGGATGAAGCTCAAGTGCAAAAAACTGGGAAAATGTGGAACAAAAGGTCAGGAGCAAATTAGAAAAATGGAAATGGCTACACACTCAAATGTCCTACAGAGGCAGAGTGTTGGTTTTAAACAACCTGGTCGCATCACAACTGTGGCACAAACTTTGTGTTTTAGACCCACCTCCAGGCCTGTTGGTAAAGATCCAGTCTGAGATGGTGAAGTTCTTTTGGAAAGATCGACATTGGGTGCCACAGTCTGTGCTGTTTTTACTGAGAGAGGAGGGGGGACAGGACCTTGTCCACCTGGCCAGCAGAACGGCAACGTTTCGATTACAGTTCCTCCAGAAATACCTGGCGGGACCTCCTGACACTGTGTGGAGGGACGTGGCCAGCTGCATTCTTAGACGCGCGAGCGGGCTGGGGCTGGATGCTGCTCTGTTTCTGACCAATGTTAGCCTTTTAAAGTTAAAGGGGTTACCCCAGTTTTACCAGAGTGTTTTTAAATTGTTTTCCTTTTTTAACCCAAACACAGCAAGAACGTATAAGTCTCTGCATTGGCTTTTAGAGGAACCGCTAATCTGTGGTGCAAGGCTAGACGTGTCCGATAGCACGGTACCAGGTCTGTCAGGGGTGCTGTGCGGGTCTGGGACGGTGACTCTGAGGCGGCTGGTGGAGACGGCCGGTCCGGACTTCTCCAGCGTCCGGGAGGTGCTTTCGCTGCTTG
>NW_023634824.1:0-1174 GCF_014905685.2 Nematolebias whitei | reverse complement strand
GTTATAGCTGGAGAATGTGGGCGTGGCGCCGTGGCGAATTAAAAAGTGACGCCGTTGCAATACGTTTGGCTCTAAATTGCACAGATTTGAACCCAGGTGAACCAAAATCACTATGATTGATCATTATCCACCTCTGAACAGGTTTCTATGATAAGTGGCCAAGAGCCTCAACAGCGCCACCTAGATTCTTCTTACAGTTATATCTCAGTGATACAACATCCGATCTGAACCAGATTTTTGGTGCGTCATTACTGAGAACTGATGGACATTTTAGTTTTGTTGTTTAATATTTGACTCAAGGGCGCCCCCTACATTATTCAAACTGTTTTGTCTCAGTGATATATCAGCCGATCTGCACCAAATTTATGGTGTATTATTATTTAGCCCTGGTGGACACAGTAGTATAGTTTTTTAAATTTTGACTCTATAGCGCCCCCTACAATCTTGCAACAGTTATATCTCAATGATATATCATCCGATCTGCACAAGATTTTTGGTATATTATTATGTAGCCCTGACGGACACATTAGTAATGTTTTTTAACTTTTGACTCAAGAGCGCCCCCTATAATATTCCAACCCTTTATATCTCAATGATAAATCATCCGATCTGCACCAGATTTTTATGGCATAATGTGTGACCATGTCTAAACACATTGTTAGTGTTGTTTAAAATTTGACTCAAGTGCGCCCCCTAGATTATTCAAACTGTTATATCTCAGTGATATATCATCCGATCTGGACCAGATTTTGGGTGCATCATTACTGAGAGCTGATGGACATTTTAGTTTTGTTGTTTAATATTTGACTCAAGGGCGCCCCCTACATTATTCAAACTGTTATATCTCAGTGATGTGTCATCCGATCTGGACCAGATTTTTGGTGTGTGATTAGTGAGCACTTAAACACACAATGGTATTGTTGTTTTACTTTTGACTCAAGTGCGCCCCCTAGGTAAATCAAACTGTTATAGCTCAGTGATATATTGTCCGATCTGCATCAGATTTTTGGTGCTTGACTAGTGAGGACTTATGGACGCAGTGGTGTTGTTGTTTAATATTTGACTCAAGTGCGCCCCCTAGATAATTCAAACTGTTATATCTCAGTGATATATCGTCCGATCTGCACCAGATTTTTGGTGCTTGACTAGTGAGGACTTATGGACGCAGTGGTGT
>NW_023634823.1:0-1174 GCF_014905685.2 Nematolebias whitei | reverse complement strand
AGTATTATTTTAATCAAGCTTGAAATTTCATGTATTAAAATATGTTTATGTGTCATTCTTTCAATACCTTACAATCATTTAAATGTTAAGCATAATGTTAAGCAATTAGTTTGCTTATAGATATATAATCTCACATTAGCTAGGAAAATCACATAAGTTCACAATGTTAAAAGTTTACATTTTATATAATTATAAGCAAATCACAACGGGCCCAATGTCAGGTAAGATACTTTTTAATTACACAAGAGGAAGGGCTGCTTCTCACTAGGACAGTTAGCCAGAACGGGGAGACTGATTAACATAAAATAAATTAGACCACATCTCTCTCTCTAACCTAGATTAAGACAGTTTGACTAAATAGAATTAGTATCATAATAACAATTAGTAAGTCACATAAAATCATCAGTTGATGAGGGGGTCAGCTCAAACCACACAGAGATGAGTTAGTTAATAATTAATAGTTATTAAGTATTCCTAGAAAAACTAACTTTTGAACAGAATCATTTGGTATCACTAAGGTATAAGTAAGTAACTGAAACGGCTAAAACAAAGAGCCGATTTACACGCCAGGCCATAACAGTGGCTTATCTTATCTAAAGAATGTGCCAAGTCCCCGGCCAGAGCAGAGTAACCACGACAACCGTTCGGTTAAACCAATCAGAGAGCCCGAACTGCATAAAACAAAGCCACTAGAAAATACGAGCAGCATTTGCTGGAGAAGTGTCAGCTCAGGTCGGTTTTGGTAGATGATCCTGTATGCATACAGATTTGTGATTTTATGAACTCTGAATACTTGTGATCTGTTGTCCAAAAAATCTTTTGAACTAAGGTGGACTGTATCAGCTGTTTGAACACCATTAGTGGCTTCTAGCCACAACAACTCCCAGTCTCCGAGACACTTCCATTGCTCCTCCTTGCTCTGAGACCTCAATCTTCCACTTCCACTGCTCTCCCAGGCTCTGAGACCTCAATCTTCCACTTCCATTGCTCCTCCAGGCTCCGAGGCCTTGACCTTCCACTGCCAATGCTCATCCAGGCTCTGAGACATCGATCATCCACTTCCACTGCTCCTCCAGGCTCCGAGACTTTGATCTTCCACTTCTGCAGCTCCTCATTGCTCAGAGACATCAATCTTCAACTTCCACAGGTCCTCCAGGCTCTGAGACCTCAATCT
>NW_023634822.1:0-1175 GCF_014905685.2 Nematolebias whitei | reverse complement strand
ACTCTTTTAACTTTGTACAGTCTGTGTCTGGTCCTACTCATGAACTCGGGCACACACTTGACTTGGTCCTGTCTCATGGTCTGGATGTTTCCAACTTGGACACGTGACGCTGTTTTTTCAGATCATATGCCCATCCTATTTGACATTCCCACTCACTGTCCAGTTAAAGTGCGTGCTCCTCCTCAGCGCTGTCGCATGTTTAACTCCTCCTCTCCAACCTTGTTCTCCTCCACTTTTCTTGGTCTCTGCGAGGATAACTCTAAAGACTCTCTTAGTTTAAATATTGATGAACTGGTTTCCAACTTCCACTCTGTCTGTTTACAAACACTGGACACGATCGCTCCTTTGAAGAACCGGCGCACCAAACCTACCCCCGAACCCTGGCTGGGTGACGTCACGCGCGCTGCCAGGCGCGAGTGCAGAAAAGCGTAGCGCAGGTGGAAAAAGGACAGACTACATGTTTCTTTTAATATTCTCAAAGAGAGTCTGTTACATTATCAGAAAACTGTAAAAGCCGAAAAGAACAAATATCTCTCAGACATAATTTCTTCTAACTGTAACAACCCCAGAGTTTTGTTCAAAACCATAGATATTGTTCTTCATGCTCCCAAGTCTGTTGGTTTTGATGCCTCCACTGAAATCTGTGAAAGTTTCCTCCACTTCTTCACTGATAAAATTGTGTCAACCAGAGCTTGTATTTCTCAGCCTTCCTATGATCCTTCTATTCCTCTACACCACTCATCTGTTTTTGATCAGTTTGAGCCGGTGTCCTTCTCTTTTCTACAGGACACAGTTGATCATATGAGGCCCTCTGGTTCTCCTGCAGATTCTATCCCACCTCGTTTGTTTAAGGAGGTATTTTCCACTATTGAACCAAGAGTACTTCAGATTATCAATTGCAGTCTTTCCTCTGGTATAGTACCTGAGGCTTTTAAACATGCATTTGTATGCCCTCTACTCAAAAAAACAGGTCTTGACCCCTCTCTCTGCTCCAATTTCAGGCCTATCTCTAATCTCCCATTTATTTCAAAACTATTAGAGAAAGTTGTTTACAACCAGTTGTTACCATTTTTAGAGGACCATGGTATCACTGAGCCGTTTCAGTCTGGGTTTAAAGCCTGCCACAGTACAGAGAGTGCACTTTTGAGGGTTTCAAATGATATATTCTTGTCCAC
>NW_023634821.1:0-1175 GCF_014905685.2 Nematolebias whitei | reverse complement strand
TGTGCCGATCGTTCACGAACCCTTTTGATAAAGAATTTCATAATACATTTTTGGCGACGAGGATGGGATTTTATTAAAATAAATAAATAATTCTGAACGGCTGCACCATATTCAAACGAAGGGAAAAAAAAAAGTGTTGAGAGAAATGTTGATGCGAGTTGCATCTGGACAAAGAGTCCGTTGAAGTTGTGCCGGGTTGGAAGAGTTATCCAACCCTGGCTTTGTGTTTAAGAGGTGGAGGGGGACGCCCCGAGCCTTTGTGTGAGAGTTTAAAACAGAGAAAAAGTTGATCCAGACGCCTGAGGAGGCGTGAGCTGAACGGAGGGAAAAGTTGATTCAGACGCCTGAGGAGGCGTGAGGGGAACAGAGAAAAAGTGGTACCGGGATGGGAAGAAGTCCCATCCCAGTTGTTTTTGTTGTTTTTGAAGAGGTGGGAAGAAGCCCATCTTAGTTGTTAGAACAATTTTTCTGCAAGCAGATAGTCCGAGTGATGTTTTGACCACTTTTGCAGGCAATAGAGGTCAGAAAAGATGGCACCAGTGACAGGACTTCAGCATAAAGTCAGAAAATGCAATCACAGGCTCAATAGAGCAAACAGGAATGTGAGGACGCCTGCTTGTTGAATGGACGGCTCGGCGCTCAGTTTGGGAGAATGAGCAGGGTAGCTGACGGGGCGGTGGAGCAGGTGTCCCGGTTGCGAGGAAAATTCAAGAGAAAGAAAGCGATTGAAAGGTGTGTGGAGGAAGTTCAGGAGAAAGAGAAACAGTTTTTACAACAAAAACAGTTGTTATCTGATGCGCAGACAGAGTGCAAGACAGCACAGCTAGACCGCATGATTAATGCAGCTGAGGGCGCGGTCGGTCAGATATGCAGGCTTAAAAAGAGGAAGAAAGAGCGTGATGTTTCGCCGGAGCGAGTCGGAGCTTATGTTGCAAGGTTGAATGACGGTTGGGATCCGTCGAGTAACATCTCGGGAGGCAAAGAGGTTGTTTACTTGTCTAAAATATCACAACCCACAGATGCTCGAGTATCGAGGCTGTTGGATAAAGGTGGAGGTCTGCCGTGGACTAACGCGCGTGAGTGCCCGGCGCAATTTTGATGTGATTCTTCTTTACCTGGGTCGAAAACGACTTCCCGGCCAGTGTCACGGTGAGAAGTTCTTTCATATCATTTTG
>NW_023634820.1:0-1175 GCF_014905685.2 Nematolebias whitei | reverse complement strand
AAACTTTCATATATTTCAGATTCATTGCACACCAACTGAAATATTTCAGGTCTTTAATTGTTTTAATACTGATGATTATGGCATACAGCTCATGAAAACCCAAAATGCCTGTCCCAAAAAATTAGCATATTTCATCCCACCAATGAAAGACAAGTGTTTTTAATACAAAAAACGCCAACCTTAAAATAATCATGTTCAGTTATGCACTCAATACTTGGTCGGGAATCGTTTTGCATGAATGTCTGCTTCAATGCGGCGTGGCATGGAGGCAATCAGCCTGTGGCACTGCTGAGGTGTTATGGAGACCCAGGATGCTTCGATAGCGGCCTTAAGCTCATCCAGAGTGTTGGGTCTTGTGTCTCTCAACTTTCTCTTCACAATATCCCACAGGTTCTCTATGGGGTTCAGGTCAGGAGAGTTGGCAGGCCAATTGAGCACAGTAATACCATGGTCAGTAAACCATTTACCAGTGGTTTTGGCACTGTGAGCAGGTGCCAGGTCGTGCTGAAAAATTAAATCTTCATCTCCATAAAGCTTTTCAACAGATGGAAGCATGAAGTGCTCCAAAATCTCCTGATAGCTAGCTGCATTGACCCTGCCCTTGATAAAACACCGTGTACCAACACCAGCTGCTGACATGGCACCCCAGACCATCACTGACTGTGGGTGCTTCACACTGGACTTCTGGCTTTTTGGTATTTCCTTCTCCCCAGTCTTCCTCCAGACTCTGGCACCTTGATTTCCGAATGACATGCAAAATTTGCCTTCATCCGAAAAAAGTACTTTGGACCACTGAGCAACAGTCCAGTGCTGCTTCTCTGTAGCCCAGGTCAGGCGCTTCTGCCGCTGTTTCTGGTTCAAAAGTGGCTTGCCCTGGGGAATGCGGCACCTGTAGTCCATTTCCTGCACACGCCTGTGCACAGTGGCTCTGGATGTTTCTACTCCAGACTCAGTCCACTGCTTCCGCAGGTCCCCCAAGGTCTGGAATCGGCCCTTCTCCACAATCCTCCTCAGGGTCCGGTCACCTCTTCTCGTTGTGCAGCGTTTTCTGCCACACTTTTCCCTTCCCACAGACTTCCCACTGAGGTGCCTTGATACAGCACTTTGGGAACAGCCTATTCGTTCAGCAATTTCTTTCTGTGTCTTACCCTCTTGCTTGAGGGTGTCAATGATGG
>NW_023634819.1:0-1175 GCF_014905685.2 Nematolebias whitei | reverse complement strand
GTTGTTTTTGTAAAAGTCTGGTGTTAGCAGCTGAGCATCATCTGTGTGCGAATGTTAACATGATGCAGGATGTGGTTGTGCCGTGTGTTTTGTGTTGAAGCTCTGTGATGATCCAACCTTTAATGTGTTTATATTCACTATTGACAAAATGATACATATTTCTAACTAGAAAGGGGGCACCCAGATTTGAACTGGGGACCTGTTGATCTGTAGTCAAATGCTCTACCACTGAGCTATACCCCCACGGTGACAACAAGTGGAGAAATGTTGTGTTGTGGGACATGCTGGAGAGGATGTCCTGGCCTGTGGATGTCTTGGAGTACTCCCAGAAGACATGGAAGACGTGGCTGTGGAAAAAGGTGTCTGGACCTCCCTGCCCAAGATGCTGAACCTGAGACCCCACTTTGATCAAGTGGAAGATAATGGATGGATGGATGGATGGTTGTTACTGTTCACAGTGACTGTTAGCACAATATCTCATGAGCTACAGAGTCACTGTTTGTGGCACCAGTGTCAAATAGTCACGTTTACTCCCTCAGTAGCTGATGCATCTTTTCATGCCTGGGTCTTGAATATAGTACATTCACTATATGAACTCTGTGTTGATGTAGATTTGTCTCTTTTGAGCAGCTGCTACAGAAGTTTAATATCCACAAGTCACAGTTTTTACAAATATCTACAACTGAGACATTTTGTGAGATTTAACTTTGACTGTTCTCCTTTGTACCCTCTAAACATTTTGTGTGTAAGATTTTGGAGTGCAGGTCTGACAGTAAGGAGACCCTCAGCAAGATCCATACACTGCTCAGTTCATACCATGAGACCAGTTTGGACTCTTAAACTGAAATGGGAAACAGACTTGGAGGAACCGATATCAGACTCAATCTGGTGAAAGATCATTATCAGAACATTTATTCATCCTTAGTCTGTCTGAGACATGTGATCAAACGTCTAACAATCTTATTGTCTTTATTTAAAAATGGCAGAGTGTACCATTTGAGGAAGGGGGCACCCAGATTTGAACTGGGGACCTCTTGATCTGCAGTCAAATGCTCTACCACTGAGCTATACCCCCATGGTGACAGCATGTGGACAAATGTTTATTGTTGATCATTTTCATCTTTCAAGCAAATTGTTTTCCAGTACAAAAAGAGTTAAGTTTGACCAATTAGATG
>NW_023634818.1:0-1175 GCF_014905685.2 Nematolebias whitei | reverse complement strand
TGGATCCAGGACAGTGGCCCCATACTGAGAGATTGTTTTGATCGAACAGACTGGCAGGTTTTCAGAGAAGCTGCTGAAAATGGAGGTTCGCTTGATCTTGACCAATACACATCCTCAGTACTGGGTTACATTAGTACATGTACTGACACAGTCTCCACTATCAGAAATGTTAAAAGCTACCCAAACAGAAAACCTTGGCTGAATGCAGAGGTGCGTACCCTGCTGGAAGCCAGGAACACTGCCTTCAGGTCTGGAAACTCAGAGGAGCTGAGTAGGACAAGAAAAGAGCTGGTTGCTGGTATTAAGAGGGCCAAGGCCACATATGCAAAGAGGATCGAGGGTCAATTCATCTCACAAGACCCTCGGAGCATGTGGAGGGGCATTAAGTGCATAACAGATTATAAAGGAAGGAGCGAACAATGTCCCAAAGACCCATCTCTGCCTGATGCCCTCAACAAGTTCTATGCACGCTTTGAAGACCCGAACAGACCACCCAGCACCAGACTCACCTCACCACCGGATGAAGAGCATCTCAGCGTGACCTCAGCAGAAGTAAGGAGTACCTTCAGGAGGATTAATCCGCACAAAGCAACTGGCCCAGACAACATCCCCGGAAAAGTGTTGAAGGAATGTGCTGATCAGCTCTGTGAGGTGCTGGCAGACATCTTTAACACCTCACTTACCCTGGAGACAGTTCCCACCTGCCTGAAGACTGCCACCATCATCCCAGTCCCAAAAAGCTCTACAGTGACTGGTCTGAATGACTATCGGCCAGTGGCCCTCACCCCGATAGTCGCTAAATGCTTTGAAAAACTGGTCATGACTCACATCAAAACAACCATCAACATCAACGAGGACCCTCATCAGTACGCATACCGTGAGAACCGATCAACAGAGGATGCAATCTCCTCTGTGGTCCACACTGCACTCAACCACCTGGAGCAGAAAAACTCTTACGTCCGTATGCTCTTTGTGGACTTCACATCCGCCTTCAACACCATGATCCCCCAAACCCTGATGGACAAACTATCCACACTAGGACTAAGCCCCTCCATCTGCAACTGGGTACTAGACTTTTTAACAAACAGACCACAGTTAGTGAGGATCCACAACCTCTCCTCCTCCACCATAACCCTCAGCACTGGCTCTCCTCAGGGATGTGTGTTGAGCCCCCT
>NW_023634817.1:0-1175 GCF_014905685.2 Nematolebias whitei | reverse complement strand
TGTAGTAGTACATATACGAGATATATGCATACACTTTTCACGAGTTCCTCATCTTTCTGACTGTGTAATGTCGTGCATTGAACTTTAACAGAAATGCGAACGAGAGACGTTATTATCTTTGACCCATCAAAATGAATGCGGTCATTTATTTTCAGAATCAAAGTTTAACATCAAACATTTACATTAATTTGGCAAAATATGAAAATAATAACAGACAAGTTTCACAAATAATGAACTTCAATCACGCGGCGGTGATTGAGGACTTTGCTTCAGATATTTCTAAAATATCTGTACTGATTTTATGAGAAAGCAGAGTTTAAGATGAAATGGAGATTTATCTTACAGAGAGATAGGTGAGGGAATTAATCTGTTTGTCAGAACGTGCACGCTCCATCAGATCTCAGCTTGCCTCCGGTACACTTTAGTCGAAGAAGAAACTGTTACCTGGTTGACGTGAATCAGCTCGGTATAGAATCCTTCAGACCCTTTCAGCGTCTCCGTGAGAACTGCCAAACCCTCAGAGAGTCGTACGTGGTTTGTTCAAACAGAAGTTATAATCCCAACACCGTCACTGTATTCTGTATTCCAACGGAAGCACTCTGGGCTTCAGACATCAGAGTTTTCCCCATCAGACATCAGAGTCTTCAGACTCTGAACTTCTTTAGACTCTCGAATTCTTCATCTAGATTCTCCTTGATTCTCCTTGATTCTCTGGAACTCTCTGGAATTCTCTGGAATTCTAACAATTCTGACATGAACTGGGAAGTTGCCATATTTTAAATGAGTTGACTTCCGGGTTCACTTTAGAGCTTTCTGATTCGTGGATGGACCAGAAAGAGGTGTGTTTTTGTGACGTAAGATGTTATCTAAGCCAAGGTCAGAGAATGAGATTGTTCAACAACTGACAGAGAGATTATTGCAGAAAAGCAGACTTCGTGGAGTCTCACTCTGTTGTATCTTCTCAAATAGTTAAACATGACATTTTTCTCGGTAAACATTTTAGTTGACCGAAAACCGACCTTTAACATACTTACAGACTTGGCTCATTTCAGACAGAAAATCAAGAAATGCATATTAACCTGATTTCTTCTTTAAATGAGGAATAAAAATCATTACTTACTGTTTATGTAAAATAAAAATGAGTAGTTCTCTTCAACCTGTAACATTGAGTGAAC
>NW_023634816.1:0-1175 GCF_014905685.2 Nematolebias whitei | reverse complement strand
AGCTGATTAACATCTCAAAAGCTCAAATAATATCTCAACTACATCCCCAAATCTCAAATGAGTTGAAAGGATGTTCTGTGGATGCATTCTCATCTACCTTAATTCAATTCAATTCAAAGTATTTTTGAATTGAATTGAATTATAAGACTGAGCTGAATACAGCACCTCTGACTGAAAAAGTATTTCGAATGAAAGACGAAACGTTTCTAAAAATGTTTTTGTTTGTTTTGTTTTTTGACTGTCCAGAGGACCAGACTTAACTTTTTTAGAAGTCCACAAAGAGCATACGAGTCTTTCTGCTCAAGGTGGTTGAGCGGAGTGTGGACCAGAGGAAATGGCATCCTGTTGATCGGTTCTCGCGGTATGCATACTGATGAGGGTCCTCATTGATGGTTATGGTCATGACCAGTTTTTTGAAGCATTTAGCGACTATCGGGGTGAGGGCCACTGGCTGATAGTCATTCAGACCGGTCACTGTAGAGCTATTTGGGAAATGTTTTGGAGGGGGATTTTTTCATCATATGAAAATAAACTAAAATATAGCAAATTTTAACCTTTGTTTTGTTTATAGTCTGTTTCATAAATTACATTCTTCCTACTTCCAGTCATTTTGATCACTTTGAGTTGCTGCTTTAATTCTTTCTCTAACAGACGGGAGAAATAATGTCATATTTATGACACAAAGTTGAACACATGACACTGATGAGGGACAATTATTAATCTGAGCAAACAATTATGTGTCATGTGCTCTTCACATGCTCAGACTATGTTACCACATCAAATCATAGTGCTCTCTGTCATTTCCATTTTTATTATGTTTTTCTTGGTCACATGTTCAGTATTCGGGCAATAAATGACACATATCTGCAATCTCTTTATTATGCTAATAAACAAAAATACTTTATTCAATTCAAAAATACTTTATTAATCCCAGAGGGAAAATATTTTGTTGTTGTAACTTGTGATCCTCATTTCATTAAAGAGATGTTATAGATGCTGATGGCTGTAGGCAGGAAGGATCACTTCTAAAGGTCCATTCCACAGTGGATCTTAAAAAACTGGCTGCAGATACCGTCCGATCCGTCCACCCAGACTCGGCTGGCCTCCTGGTTCCCCTGGACTGTAGGACTACTTGAATGCTGGGCAGAACTCCTCCCAGAGTGATGGCCACTCCT
>NW_023634815.1:0-414 GCF_014905685.2 Nematolebias whitei | reverse complement strand
TGAGTGCTTAGTGTACATTTAGTTGATGTTTTTCTTAGTTCATATCTTAGATGTTATTACTGTTTTTCTTATACATTTTATTTTTGGATGTAACTGGGACCCTGTGTACATAATTTCGCTCCACCACATGTACCACATGAGGTGCGAATGACAATAAAGAAACTCTGACTCTGACATGCCAGGGATATGTATGTATATGTATATATGTATGTATATGTATATATGTATGTGTATATATATATGTGTATATGTATGTATATGTATATATGTATGTATATATATGTATATATATGTATGTATATATGTATGTATATATGTCTGTATATGTATGTATGTATATATGTCTGTATATGAATGTATGTATATATATATGTATGTATATATGTATATGTATATATATATATATATATATAT
>NW_023634812.1:0-1175 GCF_014905685.2 Nematolebias whitei | reverse complement strand
CATTTGGGTACAGAGAGGACTCTGGACCTGGTTAGATCTCGGTTCTTCTGGCCACGAATGGCAGTTGATGTCTGCAATAAACTTAAGAGCTGTGAGGGATGCATCCGAAGAAAAGCACAACCTGAGAAAGCTGCACCTCTTGTTAACATTAAAACTTCAAGACCATTCGAACTTGTCTGCATGGACTTTCTCTCAATAGAACCAGACCGAAGCAACACCAAAAATGTCCTTGTGATAACCAATCATTTCACAAAATATGCTGTTGCAGTGCCAACCCCAAACCAAAGAGCTAAAACGGTAGCAAAAGCTCTATGGGAGAATTATCTTGTCCATTATGGGATGCCAGAGCGTCTCCATAGTGACCAAGGGACTGATTTTGAATCTCTCACTATCAAAGAGCTCTCAGATCACAGGAATCCAAAAGATTAGGACCACACCTTACCATCCCCGTGGCAATCCTGTGGAACGATTCAACCGAACACTCTTAAACATGTTGGGTACTCTGCAAGAAGAAGATAAAATTCATTGGAAAGATTTCGTGAAGCCGCTGGTACACGCTAACAACTGTACCCGAAATGATGTCACTGGGTACTCCCCATATGAACTGATGTTTGGTCGGCAACCCCGCCTTCCTGTCGACTTGGCTTTTGGACTGCCTGTGTCTGAAAAACCATCTACATCTCATTCACAGTACGTTGCAAAGCTCAGGTCACGTCTCAAAGAAAGTTACAAGATTGCAACTGAAAACTCTGAGAAAGTCATGTGGAAGAACAAACTCGGATTCTACAAGCAAGTCACAGCTGCAGAACTCTCAGTTAGAGATAGAGTTCTGGTTAGAAATGTCAAACTACGAGGCAAGCACAAGCTCGCAGACCGGTGGGAACCAGATGTGTTTATTATCCAGAAGAAAGCCGGCACTCTTCCAGTATACAAAGTTAAACCTGAAGGCAAAGATCGTCCCATCAGGACGCTCCACCATGACCTGCTGTTGCCTTGTGGCTATTTGTCCCCAGCCTCTAAATCAGAACGGTTAAAGCCAACATCGGTGATTGCACCCGTGACTTCAGAAAATGTAGATCTTTCAGACCCTGAAAATGAAAGTGTTCTTACCTGATTTACCCGATTACTCCAGCTCTTCTATCACCCGAATTACAACTGAGGTCGACTTACCTGCT
>NW_023634811.1:0-1175 GCF_014905685.2 Nematolebias whitei | reverse complement strand
AGAAGCAGACTGACCAAGTCCTGAATAGCATTATAATTTAGGATTAGGTTCCATTATCTTTTAAGAAATTGCTCAAAAATACAAACGAATGAACAAAAATGTCCTGATGTATGCTCAATAATCCAGGTAGATTAATTTAACCAGGTTGAGTCAGGTACTCTGGATGGATTCTTCTTTGAACCATTTCATCTTTTATCCAAAAGACTTCTTCAGTCAGCAAAAAATGTTTGTACAAAGACATGTCTATTTTTTTTAGAACATTTCAGTTGCACAGCTAAATTAAAAGCATAGCGTGCCTCTGTAGAATGCATATCCCTTGTTGGCTTTCATGCCAGTTTAAACTACAATCATCTCACGTTGAGAAATGATGGACTTATAGACATTTTGGTGTTTTGCTCAAACCTTCTTACTTATATTTAAGGATGGGGCCGATCCGATCCAGTATCGGTATCGGGCTCCGATACCAGCATAATTTACGTATCGGATTTTTAGATCCAACCTGCAGAGATTTCCGATCCGTGATGCATGTTGGCTTCAAACTATGGAATGGATTTCCTGAACGGCGGCGTGTCTCATGAATCCAGACAGTAATAAGACCAGCCTCACATTCAGGAAATCCAGTTCATAGTTTGCAGCAGCTACAACGTGAGGACTGAGTTAGCAGCACTGTGGCTAACGGCTAACCAACTTTTCATCTAAACATGTCCGCTGTGTGGAAGTATTTTACACTAAACTCCACAAAACAAGACAGCAACGTGCAATGTCTGCAGAGCCATAGCGCCACATTAAACCCCGGTAAAGTTAGTTTTACGATGGACATTCGAGCTCCGGGGCTTCAGCGGTGTGATATTTTCATTCACTCCAGAGAAGGCAGTCTGATTTCGGTCAGCCACGCTCAGTCTGACCTTCTCAGTCTGTCCGTGTCGGAGGAGAGGCAGACTGAGCACGGCTGACTGAGATCAGACCGCTTGCTTTGGACTGAACAAGAAAAACACATCGCTGAAGCCCCGGAGCTCGAATGTTTACCGAGAAGTTGCTAAATTTCATTGTAATTAATGACCAACCGCTATCAGTTGTAAAAAATTAAGGATTTCTCAGCTTGATACTTGCAGTCAAGATATAGTTTACCCTCCAGGAGATATTTATCAGTACAACAGTAGACAATCATAAAAAAA
>NW_023634810.1:0-1175 GCF_014905685.2 Nematolebias whitei | reverse complement strand
CCATCAGGTGAAAAGGAGGAACCCAGACCCAGACCAGTGGTCATTCCATATGTTGAGGGAATATCAGAGAAACTGAGACTTTTATTTTAGAATAGAATAGAATAGAATAGAATAGAATAGAATAGAATAGAATAGAATAGAATAGAAACAGCCTTTATTGTCCCACGGATGGGAAATTCCAATGTATCAGAAGCAACAGCAGCAACAGATAAAAAGATTAAAAGATTTAAAGATTTCACACAAAAGTTCCTAAATGTTAATAAACAACACAATATATAAGAAATAAGATAAACAATATCAATAATAATGTTCAATATGTATTGGAACATTGAGAATGGCAGACTATTTACAGTACAGTATTACAGGCAGAGTGTATGTTTAAGCAGAGGTCAGCATGTATTTAATCCTTATTGGGTTTGTTGGGAGCAGTGATGGTTGTAGAGTCTAACAGCTGCTGGGAGGAAGGACCTGCGGTAACTCTCCTTTGTGCATTTAGGATGCAGTAATCTGTCACTGAACGAGCTCTCCAGTTCAGCAACAGCTTCATGCATGGGGTGGGAGACGTTGTCCAGCAATGATGTTATTTTAGCTAGAGTCCTTCTGTCTCCCACCATCTGCACTGGGTCGAGGGGGCGTCCAAGCACAGAGCTGGCCTTCTTGATGAGCTTATCTAGCTTATTCTTCTCAGCTGATGATAAGCTGCTGCTCCAACACACAACACCATAGAAGATGGCTGATGCCACTACCGAGTCAAAGAAGGTCTTCAGGAGCACCCCCTGCACTCCAAAAGACCTCAGTCTCCTCAGCACGTAGAGTCTGCTCTGACCCTTCCTGTAAAGTGCATCAGTGTTCAGAGACCAGTCCAGTTTATTGTTCAGGTGAACACCCAGGTACTTGTAAGAGTCCACAATGTAGTGAACCTAACCTGATGTCAAACTAAGCCTAAGGTCAAAACACTTGACCTTAAGAACCTTGTGGGACAGAAACTGTTATTTCATTGATCTGCATCCAGAAATACAGTTTGACCCATCCTGAGACTTTCTTTCTTGAATTAATCAAGTAGAAAAGACAATTCTCTATGATCATTACTACTTTACAAATGTTTTGATAATCAAATTGTGTTAGTTCAAACAATATTTACAGGTTGAAGAGAACTACTCATTTTTATTTACATA
>NW_023634809.1:0-1175 GCF_014905685.2 Nematolebias whitei | reverse complement strand
ATTAATGTAAATGTTTGATGTTAAACTTTGATTCTGTTAATAAATGACCGCATTCATTTTGATGGGTCAAAGAAAATTAACGTCTCACGTCACATTTAATCATTCAATGCACGATAGAACTCAGTCCAGAAAAATGAAAGAATCCGTTTAAATAATGAATAATATCTATCAGGTATTATGCTCATTACATCTGGTGGCCCGTACCTTTGTCGTTACATCTGATGGCCTCGTATGGTATCATAAATGGACTGTTATTCATGTAAAAATTGAATTTATCATGTTGGCATATATGATCTTAACTGAAATTAGCTTAAGAGGGCAGATTGCTGTGTGAAACGCAGCGTTTTGCAGCTGTGGGGTTCAGAGAAAGTTTACAGTTGTGGTGTTTTGAAAGCTGAAATAACGTCAATGTGTTTCATTTTAAAGCTGAAATGGTACATCTGTTATGTGACAGAGCTAATAAGCTGTGAGAAACGTGGATTCTGTTTAAACGAAAAGGGGGTTCTGCTCAGACCCGGTTCGCTCGCTCGGCTCTGATAAGTTCGAACGAGTTGTTTTAAATGGTTGGAGAGACGTTTTTAAAAACTGAGCGCCATCTCAGTACGCTTTTGAGAGTTTTTTCGTCACATTTTTAACAGAAAATTGTGCATTTTGACAGTTTTAATGAAAGAAAGTTGACCGGAATGTTCAGGCTAAATGCTAACACGCTAGCTGAAATGACGAAGCGTCATTGGTCGAAAGCCGCTGTTTGAAAGCTCTGATTCGCTGAGAGACGAGTGACGTGTCTGTCGTCACTTCCTCTGATGTCAGGTCATAAAACCCATCCCCGTTGCTGCGCTGTCATTGGTTGATTCAGTCACGTGACCCGGAAATGAGTCTCGGTTCAACCGAAGCCTTTTCTGTGCTTAAAATCACTACATGTGGCATACTACATGTACCCAAAACTCATGTTTCATGCAAAAAAGTCGTGCTTGTTGAAACAACGCCACGTTAAAGCTTTAAATCCATTCAGAAATGTTGATTTGACCGAAGTTTCGCTGATGCTAATTTTAAGCTAAGCGGCTAACAACCGGATGTCAACGGAACGATCCACAGGAAGTTGTCATAGACTCCTGCTGGTATAAATAAGCTTACACCGCCACCTGCTGTTAAAAGAGGAGTATAACAGTTTTCCT
>NW_023634808.1:0-1175 GCF_014905685.2 Nematolebias whitei | reverse complement strand
TCTTTGAGGAGCGTTCACTAGCCAACGAGAGCCAATTATTTCCGCTTTTGCATCTTTAGCCAGGTGTCGAGGCGTTACGGTCGTTGAGCACTTAGAATTTTCCGGAATAGGTGTTAATCCGCATATGCCCGCGGTTTTATTCCACATAAACGGTTTGCTCGGGCACAGATAGTGTATCTCCCGAGTGAGAACACACATCTGCAGGTTTGGAGCTAGGTAAACTGAGGGGTTGTCGTCGTGGTACGCAACCATCCTTGGTGTGTCAATTTGAACATGGTTTTCGCCGTGCCAATTGCCAACATTTACGACGTCCCTGAGTCTATATATGCCGTTTGAGGGAATTATCGGTAGGTTGATAATGAACGCCATTTCAAATGTTTTGTGATTGACGTAGATTGGGATTGCGCTACCGAGAGTGTAAGCCAGGTGTGCCTGTGTTTGCGTAACTTTTTCGTGCGTAGCGGAGCTGAGGATGTCGTTCACCATCTGTAGAGAGACTAGATACGGTGGGATCCTACCGGTGGCTAGTGTATCTACCGACGAACTGATATCTCTAAGCATGTCAGCAAAAATCCTATCCATTAGGTGTGCGACAGCGTAATCCGCTTCAACCTTAAGGGCTAACTCATTTACCGCTATTACGAGGGCTTTGTTTTCTTGGGTGGCACCCAAGAGGGTGAAGATTATCAGGAGTGGTACCATCATTGTCCTATGGAAGCACAAAGAGGTAGGTCTTAGCTTCGTGGTGGTCAAGGGTAGGTCCTGTGAATTTAAACTATGGTTAAGTTTATTATCCATTAGTTATCTTCTGCTTGGATGACCCTTATTCCCACGAGGTCAGATTTTGTGAGATCTTTGTCTCCTGAGGAGTTATTGCACACCTTGTGTGGTTTAACCTGGTTTCGATGTACCCATTTAACAGTTGGCTCTTTTTGGCCTTTACTGATTTTTATCTGATAGACAATTGGAGACACTTTGTCGATTATCAGATGGGGTCCAGTCCATCTGGGCATCAGCTTACGGGCGAGAGTTCCGGTCCCGGACTCTCTTCTCCCAGTTTTGGGTGCAAACGTGTAGTACCAGACCCTGTCTCCCACTTGGAGTTCCTCGTGAGAGGCCTTTTGGTCATAGTACGCTTTGCGTCCTTCAGCTGATTTTTCCAGGTTTTTCTGTGC
>NW_023634807.1:361-1176 GCF_014905685.2 Nematolebias whitei | reverse complement strand
GCAGCTGAATCTAAGAACCAACCAGGCCTCTCATGCAGTTCTATAAACCTCCACACACTCCAGACAGTTTTGAAATGATAAAGCCTCACGATGGGAAGAGAAACGTCTTCAGCTTCATAATAGAAGTCCAGCTATTTTTTATTTTTAACTTCTGATAACTGCTAATAATGCAAACATTTGATATTTTTAACACATTTTTTCTGCTCTTTCAGCTACATTTACCTTTTGTGATGCTAATTTCAGCTTATTCCGCATTGTTGATCTCATTTCAGCTCTTTCCACTTCCTTCTGGCAGTTTAAGCACCTTTTAGCCTTTTCAGCTACCTCTCAACTATTTTTTTCGCACATTTCAGCTTTATTCATTTATTTTATTTTGCTAATTTACCAAATTTTGTACTAATTTCTGCTTATTTAAACCCAATTCAGTAAATTCAATTCAATTCAAAAATACTTTATTAATCCCAGAGGTAAATTAAATGTTGTTGTAACTCATCATCCTGGTTTCATTAAAGAGTTCTTCTACTTTGTAGACAGAGCTGGAAGGATCTCTTGCAGTGGATCTGAAGAAACCTCTAACTGAAGACACTCTCTTGTTGTATGACTATATAAAAACCAACTATATAAACTTCTGTGTAAACAACACCATCCCCACCAGAACAGTGAGATGCTTCCCCATTAACAAACCCTGGATCACCACTAACCTGAAGGAACTGCTAAACCAGAAAAAAGAGCCTTCAGGGAGGGAGACAGGGAATTATTGAGGAGTACACAGAAGCAACTAAAAGTCAAGATCAGAAACAGTAAGGAGGTGTACA
>NW_023634807.1:0-261 GCF_014905685.2 Nematolebias whitei | reverse complement strand
TCTTGTTGTATGACTATATAAAAACCGACTATATAAACTTCTGTGTAAACAACACCATCCCCACCAGAACAGTGAGATGCTTCCCCATTAACAAACCCTGGATCACCACTAACCTGAAGGAACTGCTAAACCAGAAAAAAGAGCCTTCAGGGAGGGAGACAGGGAATCATTGAGGAGTACACAGAAGCAACTAAAAGTCAAGATCAGAAACAGCAAGGAGGTGTACAAGAAGAAGCTGGAGAGCAAGCTCCAGCAGAACAA
>NW_023634806.1:0-1176 GCF_014905685.2 Nematolebias whitei | reverse complement strand
CAGATTGGCAATATGACACTGTACCATCCGGTACACGTGACCCATGTTGACTCATTCCCATTTTTGGTTGGCCAGGATTTTATAAATCGCTTTAACGCGATTATAGATTATGGTGATCAAACAATGTGGACAAAAGTGAGCAAACCACTGCCAATAGATACGCCTCCGGAGTGTGACACAGACTGCCCAACAGCAGGTACCGCGGAAGGCACAAAGGACTCCTCAGCCGAGGACACGAGCCCGGTGAGTACTCCTCTGACACCATGTGAAACCAAAGAAACCCAAGTGATCCAAACTCTGACTCAACAAGACAGCCTCCTCTGTGAGCTGGAACAGTCAGAGTCCACCAAACACTACCTACCACTGGTAGTTAAGGGTGTAGAGATCCAAGGGTCCCACACCAACGATGCTGTACTGTCTCTGTGGACAGATAAATCAGCAATTAACCGAGCTTTCTACGAAACCTTGGTTCACAAACACGTTGGTCTAGAACTAATTAAAAAAGCTTTCCGCTTTCCATTAGTTCCCAATAGTTCACAGGTAATGACCGCAGAAGGAGTCATTAACCTAAAACTGAACTGGAATCAACGAGAACTGGTTCACCCATTTCTCGTTATCCAAAACTTACCACATGCATCCTACATAGGCTCTGACATTTTGGTAAGGTTGGGTGTCCACATGGACACCATCAACAAGGTGCTGTGGTCCCTCAAACCAGCCACAAAGGATACTCCTGTGCTAGACACAGCGAGCCTTAAGGCTGGGCAGACCATTCCAGAGGCCTGCCAAGTTGCTAGCAACCAAGACACCACAGTACCACCTCAGGTGCTTAACCTAATGGTGCGAATCCACATAATAGCTGGACAAGCTATTAGCCATAAACAGGCATATTTTCAACCCTCTCCTGCATTTTTCAACTTGGGACTGTCCGTGGAAGCCACGAACCAGGTGAGTCTTGACTCCAGGACCACATCTATTGCTGTGTGTAACACTGGCATGGATGAGGTGCTGATCCCAAAAAAGACTATGCTAGGATGGTTGATTTCAACTGACTTTCATGATTTTGAACTAGGCATTCCATTTCTGGGAGGACTCCCAGACAACCTGGTACCGAGTCAAGAAGCTGGGCCAGTATGGTTCACAAAACCAACACAGGCCATAGCTCTTTTCTCAACC
>NW_023634805.1:0-1176 GCF_014905685.2 Nematolebias whitei | reverse complement strand
CAAAAAAACAAAAGCAAAACAAAGCAAAAGAAATCTAGAAACGTTTCATCTCTCATCCAAGAGACTTCCTCAGTCTGAGGTGCTGTTTTCAGCTCAGTCTCTTAAATAGCACCTTCTTAGAGTGGATCAACCAGTTTGCTGCTGACAACCAAAACCAGCTGATCACATGCTCAAGAAGGACCATCAGCCTAACAATGGGTCATTAGCACACTGATGGCTGTTTACTCCTCACAGAGGGCTGAGTGATACTAGCAATCACAGCATTGTAAGAGGGGGACAGTTGAACCCGGAGGCCTCCACCCCTGTTTAATGATGGACGATTTCTTTTCACAAAGATGGCCTCCTTTACTCCTCTCTCAAACCATCGTTCCTCTCTGTCCAGGATGTGAACATCTTCATCCTTGAAAGAGTGACCGCTGGCCTGGAGATGAGTGTAGACCGCAGAATCCTGGCCTGATGATGTTGATCTTCTGTGCTGGGCCATCCTTTTGGCCAGTGGCTGTTTAGTTTCCCCGATGTAAGACTGATCACAGCCCTCCTGACACTGAACAGCATACACAACATTACTCTGTTTGTGCCGGGGGACTGGATCTTTGGGATGAACCAGTCTTTGCCGTAATGTATTTTGGGGTTTAAAAGCCACTGGGACGTTATGTTTAGAAAATAAACGTCTCAGTTTCTCTGATACCCCCTCAACATACGGAATGACCACTGGTCTGGGTCTGGGTTCCTCCTTTCACCTGATGGCTGACTGGAGTCCTGTTTGGGTTTCTTCTCTGCTTTCAGGAAGGCCCAGTTAGGATATCCACATTGCTCTAGAGCCTGTTTTGTGTAGGATTTCTCCTTCTGCCTGGCTCCCGAGCTAGTGGGGATGCTGTCTGCTCTGTGATACAGAGTCCTGATGACTCCTAACTTGTGCTCCAAAGGGTGATGGGAGTCAAACTGCAAATACTGGTCTGTGTGGGTGGGTTTGCGGTACACCTCGGTTTGCAAATGTCCTCTATCCGAGACTGAGACCTCACAGTCCAAGAAAGCCAACTTGCCATTTTTTACATCTTCTCATGTGAACTTGATGTGTTTATCCACAGAGTTGATGTGGTCAGTAAAATGTTGGACTTCCTGAGATTTAATTTTAACCCAGGTGTCGTCAACATACCTGAACCAATGACTTGGTGG
>NW_023634804.1:457-1176 GCF_014905685.2 Nematolebias whitei | reverse complement strand
AGTCCAGTTGAACTTTCTATAGTCCAGGTGTACTTTCCACAGTCCAGATGTACTTTCTATTGTCCAGTTGAACTTTCTACAGTCCAGGTGTGCTTTCTATAGTCCAGATGTACTTTCTATAGTCCAGTTGAACTTTCTATAGTCCAGGTGTACTTTCCACAGTCCAGGTGTGCTTTCTATAGTCCAGGTGTGCTTTCTACAGTCTAGGTGTGCTTTCTATAGTCCAGGTGTGCTTTCTATAGTCCAGGTGTACTTTATATAGTCCAGATGTACTTTCTATAGTCCAGTTGAACTTTCTATTGTCCAGGTGTGCTTTCTACAGTCCAGGTGTGCTTTCTATAGTCCAGGTGTGCTTTCGATAGTCCAGATGTACTTTCTATAGTCCAGGAGTACTTTCTATAGTCCAGGTGTGCTTTCTATAGTCCAGATGTACTTTCTATAGTCCAGTTGAACTTTCTATAGTCCAGGTGTGCTTTCTATAGTCCATTTGAACTTTCTATAGTCCAGGTGTGCTTTCTACAGTCCAGGTGTGCTTTCTATAGTCCAGGTGGGCTTTCGATAGTCCAGATGTACTTTCTATAGTCCAGTTGAACTTTCTATAGTCCAGGTGTACTTTCTATAGTCCAGGTGTACTTTCTATAGTCCAGGTGTGCTTTCTATAGTCCAGATGTACTTTCTATAGTCCAGTTGAACTTTCTATAGTCCAGGTGTGCTTTCTA
>NW_023634804.1:0-357 GCF_014905685.2 Nematolebias whitei | reverse complement strand
AGTCCAGTTGAACTTTCTATAGTCCAGGTGTACTTTCCACAGTCCAGATGTACTTTCTATTGTCCAGTTGAACTTTCTACAGTCCAGGTGTGCTTTCTATAGTCCAGATGTACTTTCTATAGTCCAGTTGAACTTTCTATAGTCCAGGTGTACTTTCCACAGTCCAGGTGTGCTTTCTATAGTCCAGGTGTGCTTTCTACAGTCTAGGTGTGCTTTCTATAGTCCAGGTGTGCTTTCTATAGTCCAGGTGTACTTTATATAGTCCAGATGTACTTTCTATAGTCCAGTTGAACTTTCTATTGTCCAGGTGTGCTTTCTACAGTCCAGGTGTGCTTTCTATAGTCCAGGTGTGCTTTC
>NW_023634803.1:0-1176 GCF_014905685.2 Nematolebias whitei | reverse complement strand
CTTTTCTTAATGAGAGAAATGGACATGGAATTGTCCTGCCAGTAAATAATTTTTTTTTTTTTCATTTTTTCATTTACCCTTTATTTATCCAGGTAGTCTCATTGAGCCACGAGAACTCATTTTTAAGAGAGACCTGTTTAGAGAGCAGATGGTGGGGGTTAAGGGCCTTGCTCAGGGGCCCAGAGTGGGGCGAATGAGGGTGGAGGGAGGTGTGGGTGTTTCCCCTTTTCCACCCACATTTTTTGATGTTGACGGTACCGGGAGGTGAACCTACGACTTTCTGATTGCAAGCCCATCTTCTAACCTCTGCGCCACCACTCCCCCAATGGAATCAGTGAATGGAGTCAGAGCCGTTCTCATGTAGCTGAGCATCATCAGTAACATCTGTAATCATCATTGACTGTGCCAGCTCATCATCTGCTAATATTTCTGATTTTCTTCTTGCTGTTGAAGCTCACATCAGGATTTGTTTGATTTTTTTCCACACGTCTCGTCTTTTTGTTTTCCATGAAATGTCTCAGCAACAGCATGTAAGCACTCCTTGAGGACTGTCCCGTATGGCTGGGTACCTTTCTAAAAAAATCTGTACCGGTGTCGGTACCTTCACTTCGGTGTCAGTTCCTGGACAGTTCTTTTTTGGTACCAATTTTGTAATTAATATTAATTCTAACAAGAAGAAAATTATGTTACACATTACAAAAAGCGTTCAATACAAAAACAACTGGACTTTATTTCACAAATAAAGTCCAGTTGTTTTTGTATTGAACGCTTTTTGAATTCATCATGTCCTAGATGACAGAATCTTCACCAGCCTGTTACACATTACAGTACTAATCTTGTTTTATTTTTAAACTTTGGTATTTTTCCATTCAAAGCAGTTTTCTTACATAAAAATAAATAATTTCCAGGTCAAAAGAACAGTTTCAAATGGGGATGGGGCTGATCCAGTATCCGTATCGGCCTCCGATACCAGCATAATTTACGTATCGGATTTTTCCGATCCAACCTGCCGATATTTCCGATCCATGATGCACGTTGGCTTCAAACTACCGAATGGATTTCCTGAACGGCGGCTTGTCTCATGAGCCCAGAGTAATAAGACCTGCCTCACATTCAGGAAATCCATTTCATAGTTTGCAGCCAGCTACAACGTGAGGACTGAGTTAGCATCACTGT
>NW_023634802.1:593-1176 GCF_014905685.2 Nematolebias whitei | reverse complement strand
TATATATACACATATATATATATATATATACATATATATATATATATACATATATAAGGGGTTGAACGAGTATATAATTTTTAAACTCGATATTAACATAATAAAACCCGAGTAGAACTCGAGTATTTGATGACATCATAGATCTCAAGATACAAAAATAAATTAATTAATTAAAACGCAAAAAAAGGTAATTATTTACCAAAAAGAAGACCAACAAAACATTGGGAGCGTATATTATGCTCCTACCATTTATCATACTGCAAATAAGTCACAGGAAAAACTAAACTATTAGTTATTATTATTATTAAACTGCAAACGTGAAGAAACATGCAGCACGTCAAAAAAGAAAATTAACAGCGTGTGTGGGGGTGGGAGGTCGACCACCCTGCACCACCGCCAGCTATGGTGCGCATTAAGTTTAGTTTTAGAGATTAATATGTGTATAGATTTTTTAATAGGTTTAGAGATTAATATTTTTTTATTTTTGTTTGTGAAACAAGGTCAGAGGAAGCTGGTTCTGGTTCCGTGGATTGGACCTGGTGTTACACCATACTCTGTGACCTGCAACAGTGCAACACCGCCC
>NW_023634802.1:0-583 GCF_014905685.2 Nematolebias whitei | reverse complement strand
TATATATACACATATATATATATATATATACATATATATATATATATACATATATAAGGGGTTGAACGAGTATATAATTTTTAAACTCGATATTAACATAATAAAACCCGAGTAGAACTCGAGTATTTGATGACATCATAGATCTCAAGATACAAAAATAAATTAATTAATTAAAACGCAAAAAAAGGTAATTATTTACCAAAAAGAAGACCAACAAAACATTGGGAGCGTATATTATGCTCCTACCATTTATCATACTGCAAATAAGTCACAGGAAAAACTAAACTATTAGTTATTATTATTATTAAACTGCAAACGTGAAGAAACATGCAGCACGTCAAAAAAGAAAATTAACAGCGTGTGTGGGGGTGGGAGGTCGACCACCCTGCACCACCGCCAGCTATGGTGCGCATTAAGTTTAGTTTTAGAGATTAATATGTGTATAGATTTTTTAATAGGTTTAGAGATTAATATTTTTTTATTTTTGTTTGTGAAACAAGGTCAGAGGAAGCTGGTTCTGGTTCCGTGGATTGGACCTGGTGTTACACCATACTCTGTGACCTGCAACAGTGCAACACCGCCC
>NW_023634801.1:0-1176 GCF_014905685.2 Nematolebias whitei | reverse complement strand
TAAGTGACAGAGTTAATCATGCTAACAATAGGTCTTAAAGGTACACCTTGTTTGTGGATTTTAGGTAAACCATACAGACTAGGTGTGGCCTCCCCTGGGTACAGTCTGTGGTACAGAAAGCGGTCAATAGCCTTGTCCTGCTCCAAATTTTTCAGGCAATCTATTAACTTCTTCTTGTAACCACTTCCTGGATCTCTTTTCAGAGGTTCATAAGTGGTTAAGTCACTAAGGAGTGTCATAACTTTCTCATGATAGTCTTTCTGGTTCAAAATCACTGTGCACCTTCCTTTGTCTGCTGGGAGAATGATGATGTTTTTGTCCTTGCTAAGAGTGGTGAGTGCATCCCTCTCCTCTCTACTGATGTTGGAAGGTGGTGGTTTGGCATTGCTGAGGCAGGCTGAAACTTTGATTCTGAGCTGTTCTGCTTCAGTCTCTTTCATTTTGTTGTTGCGGATGGCTGATTCTGTGGCTGTGATCATCTCCACCAGAGGAATTCTACTTGGTGCAACCGCAAAGTTCAGTCCCCTGGCAAGAATCTCTGTCTCCGGCTGGGTGAGCTGTCTGTCAGATAAATTCTTCACCCACTTTTCTGTCTCCCTGGCATGTAATTGACTACTGGAGTGTTGTCCTACACTGAATGTGTTGTTATTGGAATAATGATGGTGTTGATGAGTTATTAGTAAGTTAAACTTATTTTGTTGTCGAGTCTTGGACTTGACATGCTGTGCTAAGCGTGCCTGATCTGTACAGTCCAACACTTGCTGAAGTGTGGTCTGATCTAGACACATAGTTAGTTTCTGTTTAATATGCTCTTCTTTGGCCTTCAAGGCCTCAATAGTAAAATTGGTCTGTCTCACCCGTTCATTCAGCAGCTGGGTCTGTGCCTTCTGAAGGATCTTGCTTGCCCGGTGCCCGCTGACCGATGATTTTAGCTCCAGGCTCTTGAAATGATGCCACTTTGTCGACATCTGAGGTTGAATCGCAAGTGGTTCCTGTAGTCTGTCCTCTTCCTTGCTGTTTTCTCAAACTCTCTTACTAGTTTGAGGCAATCCTGGCCAAAGTGATTCAAAATATCCTGATGCATGCTCAATAATCCAGGTAGAAAAATCCAAGAAAGTTAAATCTGGTCCTCTGGACATTCAAAAAAACAAAAAACAAAACAAAGCAAAAAAAAAA
>NW_023634800.1:0-1176 GCF_014905685.2 Nematolebias whitei | reverse complement strand
ATGAATATTCAAGTAAATGCTTCTCTGCAGTGTTACTTTTAATGTGCTTATTTTTTAACAGATACTAGATTACCAAGCCTCTCAGTGTTTTTTACTCTAAAGCACTGAATTTTTATAAACCTGCAAGTTTTCTAAAAAGTCTCACAGCAACATCAGTTTAAAAACGCTTTTTTTTAAACCGTTCACTTCCAGAAATTCGCTATTTTAACATTTACTCATCAACCCAGGTTGGGTGAAAAGAGAAAAGAAGATTGATGATGAGGAATAATCAGTCTTTCTTCAGAAAAACTGTTATACTTCTCTTCTCCTGCCAATATCTGCTATTTAAAAATTAAATAGGAGAATATAATGTTTTAGGTGGTAAAATAAAATCAGAAAAGTCTCTTTTTTCTGATATTTACTCTTATTTAATGATCTAGCAATTAAACGTGCATTATCTTTTAGCAAATGAGTAAACTTTATCAACTCTGTGAATATCTGTATCTGTATCTTTTAAAAAGTTTCTAATTTTTTATTTTGCACCTCTGTCATGAGGAATTACCAGTGAATAAAAAGTTTTTGGTAAATGCCTGCTGCACAAATACCTTAATCACTTTTTAAATGCAAGATAACAGTGATAATTCAGCTTGAGGAACGTTTATTAACTCAAAAATTCATCTTACAGAAAATAAACACGTTTAATTTCACTCAAAATAACCTAAAAACCAAGTGAAACTGTGATATCAAGTTTCCACAGGAGGGGGCACTGTTAGCTTTCTACCAGCAGGAGTCTATGACGACTTCCTGTGGACGTTCTGTTGACATCCTGTCGTTAGCCGCTTAGCTTAAAATTAGCATCGGCTGAACTCGGTTAAATCAACATTTCTGAACGGATTTCAAGCTAAAACGTGGCGTTGTTTCAACAAGAACGACTTCTTTGCATGAACATGAGTTTTTGGGGACATGTGGCAAATTTATTTAGTGATTTTAAGCACAGAAAAGGCTTCGGTGCAACCAAGCTTTACAATCTGACATCAGAGGAAGTGACGTGACACGTCACTCATCCGGTCATTAGCTGTTAGCTTAAAATTAGCATCGGCTAGCGTGGTCCAAAAACACCATTTAATGACGGATTTCAAACTGAAACGTGGCAAAGTTTCAGCGATTAGGCTTCAAAGAAACGGAGCAGCGGATCAG
>NW_023634799.1:0-1176 GCF_014905685.2 Nematolebias whitei | reverse complement strand
GAGTAGGAGAGATGAGGAGCGTCTGCCGGGACCCCCTCGGAGTAGGAGAGATGAGGAGCGTCTGCCGGGACCCCCTCGGAGTAGGAGAGATGAGGAGCGTCTGCCGGGACCCCCTCGGAGTAGGAGAGATGAGGAGCGTCTGCCGGGACCCCCTCGGAGTAGGAGAGATGAGGAGCGTCTGCCGGGACCCCCTCGGAGTAGGAGAGATGAGGAGCGTCTGCCGGGACCCCCTCGGAGTAGGAGAGATGAGGACCCACCTCAGGGGCTGCGTGGAGTACACCTCAGGGATGGCTGCGTGCAGCGTGGAGTCCACCTTAGGGATGGCTGCGTGCAGCGTGGAGTCCACCTTAGGGATGGCTGTAACAAGAGTCTTAAAGTCTCTAATTCAGATAACAAAAAATCATACTCGGGGAGCAAAGAAAGGCCTGGGATAGAAAGTAAAAAATCCTCCATCTGGGTCAAAACTAAATCCAAGGAGGACGGGTTTCTTTTAGCAGAATTAAATAGTTCAAAAAGGGCTTAACATGAAAAATATTTTCAGGGGAAAATGAATGAAAAAAGGGAATGTCTGTATGAGTGGATGTGGTGACGGGTGCCGCCCCCACCGGAAACCTGGAAGGTGAGGCGGCGGGACACGCCCCCACGGAGTCACAATGAATACTCTCCGGAGGTACGGCCGGGCTGGGTCGAACAGCCGCGGCGCTGAGTGGCGGTGAGAGGCCGGATTCTGCCCCCACCAGGAACCTGGAAGGTGAGGCGACGGAACCCGCCCCAGTGACGTCAACCGGACCGGACTCACCGAACCGAACAGGAGTGGACCGGAGCTCCCGCGGGACGCTGGATCTCGCCCCCACCGGAAACCTGGGAGGTGAAGCGACGGACCCTGCTCCCACGAAAACACCGGAACCAGCTCTGAAGTTCTGCTTGGCCGACGAGACCGGGCCGGTCGCCGCAGACTGCCTCCGGAACCGTCCACCGCGGCGGCGGTGGGACGGTGGATGGACAGAGACGGAGAGGAGCTCGTCCATCACGGCACGAGGAGGGAAAAAAGAAAAAAGGTGAGTGTTGCCGAGTGAGAACCCTGCCCGCTGGGTTCTGTTCTGGTCGGGTCGTACTGTCATGGTTTGAGGTTAGGAGCAAACCCAGAGTGCAGAACAGGGACTCAACTCGGCAGAA
>NW_023634798.1:0-1177 GCF_014905685.2 Nematolebias whitei | reverse complement strand
ACTCTTTTAACTTTGTACAGTCTGTGTCTGGTCCTACTCATGAACTCGGGCACACACTTGACTTGGTCCTGTCTCATGGTCTGGATGTTTCCAACTTGGACATATGTGACGCTGTTTTTTCAGATCATATGCCCATCCTATTTGACATTCCCACTCACTGTCCAGTTAAAGTGCGTGCTCCTCCTCAGCGCTGTCGCATGTTTAACTCCTCCTCTCCAACCTTGTTCTCCTCCACTTTTCTTGGTCTCTGCGAGGATAACTCTAAAGACTCTCTTAGTTTAAATATTGATGAACTGGTTTCCAGCTTCCACTCTGTCTGTTTACAAACACTGGACACGATCGCTCCTTTGAAGAACCGGCGCACCAAACCTACCCCCGAACCCTGGCTGGGTGACGTCACGCGCGCTGCCAGGCGCGAGTGCAGAAAAGCGGAGCGCAGGTGGAAAAAGGACAGACTACATGTTTCTTTTAATATTCTCAAAGAGAGTCTGTTACATTATCAGAAAACTGTAAAAGCCGAAAAGAACAAATATCTCTCAGACATAATTTCTTCTAACTGTAACAACCCCAGAGTTTTGTTCAAAACCATAGATATTGTTCTTCATGCTCCCAAGTCTGTTGGTTTTGATGCCTCCACTGAAATCTGTGAAAGTTTCCTCCACTTCTTCACTGATAAAATTGTGTCAACCAGAGCTTGTATTTCTCAGCCTTCCTATGATCCTTCTATTCCTCTACACCACTCATCTGTTTTTGATCAGTTTGAGCCGGTGTCCTTCTCTTTTCTACAGGACACAGTTGATCATATGAGGCCCTCTGGTTCTCCTGCAGATTCTATCCCACCTCGTTTGTTTAAGGAGGTATTTTCCACTATTGAACCAAGAGTACTTCAGATTATCAATTGCAGTCTTTCCTCTGGTATAGTACCTGAGGCTTTTAAACATGCATTTGTATGCCCTCTACTCAAAAAAACAGGTCTTGACCCCTCTCTCTGCTCCAATTTCAGGCCTATCTCTAATCTCCCATTTATTTCAAAACTATTAGAGAAAGTTGTTTACAACCAGTTGTTACCATTTTTAGAGGACCATGGTATCACTGAGCCGTTTCAGTCTGGGTTTAAAGCCTGCCACAGTACAGAGAGTGCACTTTTGAGGGTTTCAAATGATATATTCTTGTCCAC
>NW_023634797.1:0-1177 GCF_014905685.2 Nematolebias whitei | reverse complement strand
CATTTTAGATGTTGCAGTGCACTAATCAATTTTATTAACTGAGTAATGATTTTTATTCTCATGTCAAAGCTGTTACAGAATAATTATGCATTTTCTGATTTCTGCCTTTGAGTGAGCAAGTGTGCGTTTCCAAGGTTGGAGTCAAACGAAAAACAAGTTGTTGAACGAACTGTCATGTTTTTAGAATCCTCTCAGACGTAAATAGAGAAGTTTTGGCACCTGTTTCTGAAACGCGCCAAAACAAAACTCTCTCTGTCTGTGAGAACATTTCTGATCTGTTTCATAACAATTCTCGCTGTCTCTAACCTCTTACGTCACAAAACACACCCCGTCTGGTCGGTTCTGACCAATGAACAAATCCCAAAAGTGAACCGGGAAACAGCTCTTTAAAATGTCAGTACTTCCTGGTCTACTCAGTCTTGGTTCTGTTGAAGTTCTGATGGAGTGCTGTTGGAGTTCTGCTGGATACACAGTCCAACCAGTTCTGTGAGAGACGGGATGATCCTGACAACAGAGCTCTTCCGAGTTCCATGGGATTATAACATTTTCCACTGAGGTGAATATGTGTCGAACAGAGCCTCGCCATTACTTCGGACGAGTAACAGCATCCTACTGAGACGCTGAAAGGGTGCGTTAAACGGAATCTCACCTGAGACATCTCCAGGTAAAGGAGCCGATTTCATCACCTAAGTGTACTGTAAGGAAAAGCTGAAGAAAGCCGGAGAGTGTCGATTCTGGTGAACACATTTCACCCCTCACACACCATCTTACTCCCTCTAAACTTCTTTCCATCTTTAAACTTTTCTATCAAGTAGAAATTCTTCCAGATATTTTAGAAATGTCTGTGTAAAATGCTCACCCACATTCATGTGGGTAAAAGATCATAATTGTACAGTTTTCATAAATGTCTGTGGTGAAGCAACGGAAAAATCATGGCCATATGATTTTTCCTGATTGATTGCTTATGTTGTTATTTTCATAATTTGCCAAATTAATGTAAATGTTTGATGTTAAATTTTGATTCTGTAAATAAATGACCGCATTCATTTTGATGGGTCAAACGTAAATGACGTCTCACGTTTGCATTTCCTTAAATTCAATGCACGTTTTATTCAGTCCAGAAAAATGAGGAATCCGTGTTAAATGATGAATATATCTGAGCATCTGTTCATCTACA
>NW_023634796.1:0-1177 GCF_014905685.2 Nematolebias whitei | reverse complement strand
TTACTGTAGTGATGGGTAGATAAGGCGTCATGAAGTGTTTCAACACATTGCCAAACTGTATTGATACTGTGTCAATGAATACTGACACCTGATGGAACTTAAAAATCCCTACAGGCAACCTATTCGACAGGCTCAACTGACACTGATTTGATGACCTAGTATACACAATAACATTTATTTCATTGTATTTTATATTGTATTATTTCATATCTTCATTTAAATTTAAAATTGATATTTTTAGATACAGTCAATAAATAAAGTGAACGTGTATCATAATGTGAAAATATAAGTTAACATGTTGTGAATGAGGATGCTTGTGGACTAGGATTGTTTTTGTTTACAAATTTTTATTCAAAAACTAAGTTTTTGCAATGTTTTGAAAAGAAATCTGTTACTTTTTTTTGATACAACTTCTCCAGCTGTAGAAAACACCTGCTCACATGGCACAGATGAGGCTGGAGTGCAGAGATATTGTAAGGAAAGGTGGAAGAGGTCTGGATAGGTAATCTTTTGGTTGTCCCAGTATCTCAGAAAATCTTGGGACCTGGAAATATTACCCTCTGCCTCCAACTCCTACATGTGTCCAGTTAACCACTGTTTTTTGTCTGTCCAAACATGTCTCACTTGTAAATGAGTCTTTGAGGCTCAATGTGATTTATCTGTTTAAATAAAGGTTGAATGAAAAAATATCAACTACGACTTTAGATAATGTCCACACAGACCCTTCTGGTTGGCAAAACATATGAGGGCTGAAGGACCTGAACCAGTTCCCTGAACACTTCACTCTCCACGATGCTGAGGGGCCGGCAGTCCTTCAGGATGAAATTCAGCAGAGCCTCATCCAGCATCTGTTTCCTGGAAGCTTGGCAGTTAGAAATGAGATAAAGAATTAATTAATAGGAATTAATTATCAATAAAGCAACTGTACGTTGTAGAATGGCTGTATACCTGAGTTTACCCTGGATGTATCTGGGACTTCATTCTCATGCCTGACCCTATAATGCCTCAGCACTGAGGAGGTGGATTTATTTAAATATCAAAGCTCTGCCGAAAAATTGCGACATTTAACCAGCAGAAAATGATACGAATAGTAAACTAAGGGTGCATTCACACCAGCCCTGTTTAGTCTGCTTTAATCGAACTCTAGCTCGTTTTCCTAGAAAGTCCAGTTCGTTTA
>NW_023634795.1:0-1177 GCF_014905685.2 Nematolebias whitei | reverse complement strand
CTGCAAGCAGCGTTGAAGGCCCTCGCAGCTAAGCGCCGCTGCGGCCTCATGGCGACCGCGGGAACTCGAGCTACTCTTCCCGGTCGCCATTGAGAACGCTCACGCTACTGTCACGCGCCCATTTTCCGGAGTGCGCATTCACAGAACCTTTAACATCAGCTGCAACAGCATATATAACAACTGTAATAATGTAGGGGGCGCACTTGAGTCAAATAATAAACAACAACACCACTGTGTCCATAAGTCGTCACTAATCAAGCACCAAAAATCTGGTACAGATCAGACGATATATCACTGAGATATAACAGTTTGATTTATGTAGGGGGCGCACTTGAGTCAAATATTAAAGAACAACACCACTGTGTCCATAAGTCCTCACTAGTCAAGCACCAAAAATCTGGTGCAGATCGGACGAAATATCACTGAGATATAACAGTTTGAATAATCTAGGGGGCGCACTTGAGTCAAATATTAAACAACAACACCACTGTGTCCATAAGTCCTCACTAGTCAAGCACCAAAAATCTGGTCCAGATCGGACGATATATCACTGAGATATAACAGTTTGATTTATGTAGGGGGCGCACTTGAGTCAAATATTAAACAACAACACCACTGTGTCCATAAGTCCTCACTAGTCAAGCATCAAAAATCTGGTGCAGATCGGACGATATATCACTGAGATATAACAGTTTGATTAACCTAGGGGGCGCACTTGAGTCAAAAGTAAAACCACCATACCATTGCGTGTTTAAGTGCTTACTTATCACACACCAAAAATATGGTCCACATCGGATGACATATCACTGAGATATAACAGTTTGAATAATCTAGGGGGCGCACTTGAGTCAAATTTTAAACAACACTAACAATGTGTTTAGACATGGTCACACATTATGCCATAAAAATCTGGTGCAGATCGGATGATATATCATTGAGATATAAGGGTTGGAATATTATAGGGGGCGCTCTTGAGTCAAAAGTTAAAAAACATTACTAATGTGTCCATCATGGCTACATAATAATATACCAAAAATTTGGTGCAGATCGGATGATATATCATTGAGATATAACTGTTGCAAGATTCTAGGGGGCGCTATAGAGTCAAAATTTAAAAAACTATACTACTGTGTCCACCAGGGCTAAATAATAATACACCATAAATTTGGTGCAGATC
>NW_023634794.1:0-1177 GCF_014905685.2 Nematolebias whitei | reverse complement strand
GATGGATGGATGGATGGATGGATGGATGGATGGATGGATGGATGGATGGATGGATGGATGGATGGATGGATGGATGGATGGATGGAAAAATATCTCATGAACGAGTGAACGGATTATTATGGAACAGTCAGAAAGTAAGCATCGGATAAGCATCTACAACTTGTTAAGAGTTGGGCTCAATGCTTATAACTCAGCCAGTTTTACAGATACTGAGCTAAAGTTGGGTGTGGTAGTAGCTGAGTGTCATCCTCAACTAAAGCTGTTGGTTCCTGACTCCCCTGGGTTAAAGATCTGAATCCTCACACTGAATCAGGATTGACGAGTCTGAGGCCCAGCTAAGCCGGATCTTTCCCGTCTTATGGCAGACGTCAATGAGTTACTTAAACACAATCAAACATATAAATCACTGGAAACAACAAAAACATCTGAATCAATGGAAACAAACATCTGAATCACTGGAAATAAACATCTGAACTACTGGCAACAGACAAACATCTGAACCACTGGAAACAAACATCGGAATCACTGGAAACAAACATCTGAACCACTGGAAACAAACAAACATGAATCACTGGAAACAATAACACATATAAATCACTGGAAATAACAAAAATATCTGAATCAATGGAAACAAACATCTGAATCACTGGAAACAAACATCTGAACCACTGGCAACAAACAAACATCTGAACCACTGGAAACACACATCTGAACCACTGGCAACAAAAAAAAATCTGAACCACAGGCAACAAATATCTGAATAACTGGAAACAAGCATCTGAATAACTGGAAACAAACATCTGAATCACTGGAAACAAACATCTGAACCACCGGAAACAAACATCTGAATCACTGGAAACAAACAAACATCTGAACCACTGTAAACAAACATCTGAACCACTGGAAGCAAACATCTGAATCACTGGAAACAAACAAACATCTGCATCACTAGAAACAAACAAACATCTGAACAACCGGAAACAAACATCTGAATCACTAGAAACAAACATCTGAACCACCGGAAACAAACATCTGAATCACTAGAAACAAACAAACATCTGAACCACTGGAAACAAACATCTGAACCACTGGAAACAAACATCTGAACCACTGGAAACAAATATCTGAACCACTGGATACAAACATCTGAACCACTGGAAACAAACATCTGAACCAC
>NW_023634793.1:607-1177 GCF_014905685.2 Nematolebias whitei | reverse complement strand
CCACCAAGTCATTGGTTCAGGTATGTTGACGACACCTGGGTTAAAATCAAATCTCAGGAAGTCCAACATTTTACTGACCACATCAACTCTGTGGATAAATACATCAAGTTCACACGAGAAGATGTAAAAAATGGCAGGTTGGCTTTCTTGGACTGTGAGGTCTCAGTCTCTGATAGAGGACATTTGCAAACTGAGGTGTACCGCAAACCCACACACACAGACCAGTATTTGCAGTTTGACTCCCATCACCCTTTGGAGCACAAGTTAGGAGTCATCAGGACTCTGTATCACAGAGCAGACAGCGTCCCCACTAGCTCAGGAGCCAGGCAGAAGGAGAAATCCCACACAAGACAGGCTCTAGAGCAATGTGGATATCCTAACTGGGCCTTCCTGAAAGCAGAGAAGAAACCCAAACAGGACTCCAGTCAGCCAACAGGTGAAAAGGAGGAACCCAGACCCAGACCAGTGGTCATTCCATATGTTGAGGGAGTATCAGAGAAACTGAGACGTTTATTTTCTAAACATAACGTCCCAGTGGCTTTTAAACCCCAAAATACATTACGGCAAAGA
>NW_023634793.1:0-507 GCF_014905685.2 Nematolebias whitei | reverse complement strand
CTGCTGGGAGAATGATTATGTTTTTGTCCTTGCTAAGAGTGGTGAGTGCATCCCTCTCCTCTCTACTGATGTTGGAAGGTGGTGGTTTGGCATTGCTGAGGCAGGCTGAAACTTTGATTCTGAGCTGTTCTGCTTCAGCCGCTTTCATTTTGTTGTTGCGGATGGCTGATTCTGTGGCTGTGATCATCTCCACACAAGACAGGCTCTAGAGCAATGTGGATATCCTAACTGGGCCTTCCTGAAAGCAGAGAAGAAACCCAAACAAGACTCAAGTCAGACAACAGGTGAAAAGGAGGAACCCAGATCCAGACCAGTGGTCATTCCCTATGTTGAGGGAGTATCAGAGAAACTGAGACGTTTATTTTCTAAACATAACGTCCCAGTGGCTTTTAAACCCCAAAATACATTACGGCAAAGACTGGTTCATCCCAAAGATCCAGTCCCCCGGCACAAACAGAGCAATGTTGTGTATGCTGTTCAGTGTCAGGAGGGCTGTGATCAGTCTTA
>NW_023634792.1:0-1177 GCF_014905685.2 Nematolebias whitei | reverse complement strand
AATTAGCAAGCTTTACAATTAGAAGACCATACGGCCATGGTTTCACTTGCAGCTTTTAAACCAACAGACATTTCTGAAAATATCTGGATGATTACTGGCAGATAGAAGAGTTTTAAAGATGGGAAAATGAAGTTTAAATGGAGAGAGATGGGTGAGGGAATTTGTCTGTTATAACCAGAACAACACGCTCCTTTGGACCCAGCTTAACCCACGGTACACTTCGCAGTTGAAGATCGACTCTTTACCTTTGCAGACGATAGTTCGGCCTTGGTATAGAGTTCTCTTTCAACGCTTTCCAGCGTCTCCGTAAGGATAGCAGAGAACCGTTCGGAGTAGTGACGGTACTTCGTTCAACACCAGCTCACCTCTCGGGTGGGCTCGCATGAGCTGTGAGTCTGTCAGAGGTTCCACTCAGATGTGGAAGATTCCATAATCCCCACGAGACTCGGAACTTTGTTCTGCGTTCTGCGTTCCGAACTGCATTCTACGTTCCGAACAGAACTTTGTTCAGCTTAGTTCCCATTGTTCTGCTGGAACTAGGAAGTGTTGACCCTTTTAAAAAGGTCACTTCCAGCTCCTCTGAAAACTTCCTGATTGGTTGAAAGAACCAATCAGGGGTGTGGTTTTAGTGATGTAAGAGGTTATTAAAAGTCAAGGAGAAAGATTAGATTGTTTAAGAACAGACAGAAAGATGTTTTGAAGAAATTAGACTTTTTGGAGCCAGTCTCCTCCTATCTGTCTGAAAAAGTTAAACATGACATTTCTTTCCAGTAAACATGTTTTTGACCGAAACTTGACTTTTGACCGACTTACAACTTGCTCATTTCAGACAGAAAATCAAAATGCATAATTACTCTTGTAACAAACATTAACTTGATTTCTACTTTGAATGAGAATTAAAAATCATTAATACTGTTTCACAGTTGATTTAAAATGAGTAGTTCACTTCAACATTTAAAATGGTTTGAACTAAACACACTTTTGATTATCAAGATATTGTAAAGTAGTAATGATAATAAAAAAGAGAGTGTTCTTTCAATTGATCAGTGCAGGACACACTTAGAAAGTCTCTGGATGAACTTAATTTTGTGTTTCTGGACTCAAATCAATGAAGTAACAGTTCTTGTCCCAGGAAGGCCCTCAGGGCCAGATTTGACCTGAGGCTTAGTTCACTACA
>NW_023634791.1:0-1177 GCF_014905685.2 Nematolebias whitei | reverse complement strand
GCTGTCTGCTCTGTGATACAGAGTCCTGATGACTCCTAACTTGTGCTCCAAAGGGTGATGGGAGTCAAACTGCAAATACTGGTCTGTGTGGGTGGGTTTGTGGTACACCTCAGTTTGCAAATGTCCTCTATCAGAGACAGACCTCACAGTCCAAGAAAGCCAACTTGCCATTTTTTTACATCTTCTCGTGTGAACTTGATATATTTATCCACAGAGTTGATGTGGTCAGTAAAATGTTGGACTTCCTGAGATTTGATTTTAACCCAGGTGTCGTCAACATACCTGAACCAATGACTTGGTGGTGTCCCTGAAAAGGACGTCAAGGCTCTCTTTTCTACCTCCTCCATGTACAGGTTGGCAACAATAGGAGAAACTGGAGACCCCATAGCACACCCATGTTTCTGCCTATAATATTGCTCCCCATATGTGAAGTAGGTTGACTGCAGGCACAGTTTCAAGAGTTGACACAGTTGTTCTGTGGAAAGCGTGGTCCTGCTGCTCAGAGTGGTGTCTGATTTTAATCTTAAACTGACCACCTCTACTGCATCATCAACAGGAATGCATGTAAAGAGTGATGTGACATCAAAAGAGACCATTGTTTCATCAGTCTCCATGATGACATCCCTCACCTTATCCACAAAGTCCATGGTGTTCTGTATGTGGTGTTCTGAGCTGCCAACTAAAGGGATGAGTACAGACGCCAGATATTTGGAAACATTGTAAGTGACAGAGTTAATCATGCTAACAATAGGTCTTAAAGGTACACCTTGTTTGTGGATTTTAGGTAAACCATACAGACTAGGTGTGGCCTCCCCTGGGTACAGTCTGTGGTACAGAAAACGGTCAATAGCCTTGTCCTGCTCCAAAATTTTCAGGCAATCTATCAATTTCTTCTTGTAACCACTTCCTGGATCTCTTTTCAGAGGTTCATAAGTGTTTAAGTCACTAAGGAGTGTCATAACTTTCTCATGATAGTCTTTCTGGTTCAAAATCACTGTGCACCTTCCTTTGTCTGCTGGGAGAATGATGATGTTTTTGTCCTTGCTAAGAGTGGTGAGTGCATCCCTCTCCTCTCTACTGATGTTGGAAGGTGGTGGTTTGGCATTGCTGAGGCAGGATGAAACTTTGATTCTGAGCTGTTCTGCTTCAGCCTCTTTAATTTTGTTGTTGCGGATGG
>NW_023634790.1:0-1177 GCF_014905685.2 Nematolebias whitei | reverse complement strand
TATATATGAACAAATTAATAAATCCCAGGTGGTGTCAAAGACATGAAACTTGTCAGTGGAGGAAGAACTTTTTTTTTATTCTTAGCTCACAAAGCATGAATTTGAACTGAACCAGTGTTTTAGGTGTGAATAAATAAGCTAGACGCTGAACATTTAATGCTCTGTGCTTGTCCTCAGGCAACAACAAGCATGTGGAAAAAGGCCTGAGTCTCAACCAACTTTATGCTTATTTTCTGATGATCGCATATTTTATGTTTTTATCCTCACAGAGTTCAATAACAAAGTGATCAGCACAAGCTAGCAAGTAAGAAAAACCTTGTTTGTTTTCCTTCTAATGTATGCTCTGGTCTACGTAGGCGTCTGTTTCTCCTCTGGTATTTTTTATTCAGAAGACTAGATGTGGTAACCTTTTTCTGTACTGACTGTGAGTCTCATTTTTTATTGCCTTCTAATCATGAGCTTTTTACAGTACTTATTTTATAAAAGAGCACAAGTTTAATGGACTGCAATTAATTCTGGTGATACAAAATCTCAGTAAAAGAAACATGTGACCCGTATAGTTGTGATTTATGAACTGAATAAGTAAAGTTGTTTGTCCTTCTTTTAAAGCTCTCCATATGAGACGATGAGCCGTTTTCTGCAAATAATACAAGATAAACTAAGAGATTAATACTTCCTGGATGCTAGAGGGCTTTAATATAAAGTGAAGAAGTGACTGAGCAGCTTAAAATTTAGATTATTTTCAAACAAAGGGTAAAAATGACAAGTGAAGCCATGGAATTAAGCAGTGGTGGGCACAACTAATGCTAAACCACTAAATAGGTAAAACAATTAGTGGAAGCTTACGCTAAACCACTAAGACGACTGTCACTCATTCTGTGTCACATTTCTTCATCTTGTTCCAGTTGAAGGTGCATCGACCAGTCATATCTCTTCACGTGTGCACGTACTCAGTCAATAGCGTGCCTAACAGACTCTTTTTGAGACCCGTCCACAGCAGACAGGAACAAACTCGTGAATTTTGTTAGCGGACTTAAAATTGGCAATACCGAATTTAGCGACAGCTAATTCTACTAAAGTTTTTCAAAGCTAGCGAAAACACTAATCTGCTAAGCTTTGTTCCACTAATAGGAAAAGGGTAGAGTGCCCTCTCTGGGTCAGGGAGGAGGTTCTACCC
>NW_023634789.1:0-1177 GCF_014905685.2 Nematolebias whitei | reverse complement strand
CATTGTTGAGCTCAAAGATACTCCTTGTATTTAGGAATAAGATTGTCATATAACTTTTCTAATTTTCTGTGCAGAAAATTAGAAGAGTTATGTGACAAACTTGTTCCTGTATATTTGACGTATCTTTGAGCTCAACAATGAAATGATGTAAATTACAGAAACTCTACTGCAGCATTAGTAGCAGCTGTGTATTTGTACAGCAGTAATATAGAGATCCAGAGTGAAGGCTGCTATAAAGTGTGTAGACCAAAGGGCCACGCAGATTGTTCTATGGATCAAATTCATCTGTTGCCTCAACACATTTCTTTTCTTTCCACTGAACATGAAAACAAAGTTCAAGTCTGTTTAATGTCACATCACATGTGGTACATAAAGTGGAACAAAACTATGTACACAGGGTCCCAGTTACATCCAACAATAGCAAAAATATAAAGTGTGAAAATAAACTGTAAATAAGGATCTAAGATATAAATTAAGATATATGCTAAACGAATGCCCAGTGGTACGCTAAAAGATCTAAGATATATACGCTAATAGTGCTAATAGTTGTCTGCAGCATGAAGTTAATGAAGGGAAACGTTAGAAGATAACTGTCTTTTTATATTACTAAGGTTGCATTGAAGAAGATGGGTGATCATGTAAACTGGAGGTCAGTGTGTGTGTGTGTGTGTGTGGGGGGGGGGGGGGTCTGTGTGTCATTGTTAGCAAAATGTCTCTTGAAACACAAACAAATGTGAATAAAGTGCTCAAATGATAAAAGTTATGGACATCTGCAAGTGATCGATGTTATGAGTCAACTTGATGCAGGACGGCGGCCACAGCTAGTTGTTCTAATCAAAGACAAAGATGGAGAAAACTCAGTTTACAGATATTGGGTAAACTTTGATGTGGCAGTAGCTGAGAATCATCCACAACAGCAATTCTCAGTGCTAATAGGTCACATACAATTATTTGTTCAAATGTTGACATTCAATGCAGCTGGTGATATGCATTCCAGTAGGAAATGATAGTTTTATTATTGGATGCTTTTAGCTCGTGGACAAAGTTGGTATAGCAATAAGAAAGTTAAAAAAATAGTATAGTAGTCTGTATTACACTGTATCACAATAAAACACAAGTTTGAATACATCAAACAATCACTGCTGTTAAGTCAGGTCCTATGGATGGTTTTTTTTTT
>NW_023634788.1:0-1177 GCF_014905685.2 Nematolebias whitei | reverse complement strand
GACACTAACACTGGCTCGTCTACCTTCTTCCCTAACTACCATGGGCATGGAGACTACCGGAGGGCTAGTTGTTAACCCTGCCGTTAAAATGACCATGATAGATGAGGACGTGAGCTCTCGGGGCTCCTGTGTGACCCTAAAGGAGGGGCCGTGAACCAAGGGCAACCCTGTGGCCAGATGGTAGGCTACATGCCTGGTAGTTTTATTTGTGTTTTCCCAGAGTTTTACAATTACTGGGTAATATGTGGCTCCTCGAGGGATGGCTGTTCTAGGTATATAGGGTTCAGAGCCCTCGGCCGAGGTCCAGATGACCTTGCAGGTGCTCTCTACCTCCCAGCACTCTTCTGCAGACACCCGGGGAAGGCTGGCGGGCTCATCAGAGACCAAAATACCATGTACTCCAGTCGCGATTATAACTTTAGAGTGGCAGCCCTGGCACCACCAGGTTGGACCCACGGCCCATAGAAATCGGGTATCTTCCAACCCCAAAAGGCAATAACAACAGACCGTTTGAGGTCCTATTGCTGTTGAATTGTTGGGGCGCTGAACCTGCATTTTAACCGTTGTGGCTTTTTTGGTTTAACCTTTTCCCTTAATTATTTCTTAGAGTGAGGTTTTCTTAAACCGATAAAGGGTGGTTCTGCCCTGTCGTCTGGTGATCCCACAATAGGTGCGGGTAATGAATTTCTCCCACTCTTCCAATTGGTTTATTTGTTGGGTTGTTATCACGGTTTTCCAATCACAGTACCCAGGTAACATTAATCCTGAGGTGTTGGAGATGCCGTTTTCTCTATATGTAACGCTAATGTATCTTTCCTGCCCTATAGTTTCTATTTTTTGGATTTTGCATACGTCACCACAAGGGGTTACTCTAATCCTCTGGATCTGCTGGTGGTCGTACACTTTCTCCTCACAGTGGCAGAGGACGATTTCTCCGGTATTTGTCGTTACTACGAGTTTGTCCGGAGTTGTGAAAGCGAACGCCCAGTTGCTGTAGACTGTCGCTGTGGTCAGGATGTAGAACAGCATCTGCATTCTGCTCCTTATGCTTTCTAAAAAGAGAGTACATATAATATAACGTGGCAAAATAATAACAATGAAATCAAGGTCTGCGTTTACTCTCGGTCCTCATCGTGTCTCTGAAACACTCAACTTCGTATTGCTGGGCCTATACAGG
>NW_023634787.1:0-1177 GCF_014905685.2 Nematolebias whitei | reverse complement strand
CTTTTCTCAACCAATGATGTCGACCAAGGACCTCAAACCTATGGTGTTTTACCCATAGACAGGCCCGACGACTCAGAAAGGGATTCAATGGAGCTCCCCAAGGAGCAAGAACCCTTATCAGTCTCGTCACAGATTGCTCGGGTGGTCGCACAAGCCGACGCTCTGACATCTGATGAAGAAAGAGACAAACTACGCCAAGTTCTTTTAAAATATGAAAAGTCATTTGCAACTGATTCAACAGATTGTGGGTTGACCTCACTCCACGCAGTGAGAATCCCAACCCCACCCAACGCACCGCCAACATTTGTCAGACAATACAAGATCCCTCTGGCGGCACACCAGCCTGTCCAGGAGATCATTGATGACCTTTTGGTCAAAGGTATAATCAGACAATGTAATAGCACCTACTCTGCGCCTCTATGGCCAGTTTTAAAACCAAATGGTAAGTGGAGACTTACCATAGACTACAGGAAGCTAAATAAACAAGTACCCTTATCCAGGTGGCCAATGACTCAGCTCCATCAGGAACTGCCAAAGGTCACCGATGGTAAGTACTTCTCGACCCTCGACGTCGCCTCTGGTTTTTGGACCATCCCTGTGCGCGCCGAGGACCAACACAAACTAGCTTTCACTTTTGGCAGCCGACAATACACCTTTACCAGGTGTCCCTTTGGCTACGCTAACTCACCTGCAGAGTTCAACATCTTTTTGAACAAAGCATGTCCAGACGCCCACGAGCGTGGGACACTGATCTACGTGGACGACATCCTTTTGAGGCAGCCAACACTGGACTCTCATTTGGCTGAGATCGACCACGTCCTAAATCAGCTAACAACTGCTGGTGCTAAAATCTCGCTGTCGAAATGCCAGTGGTGCAGAACCAAGGTGGATTACGTTGGCCTCCTAGTAGGTCCGGACGGAATACAACCACAGTTGACTCGCACCCAAGGCCTAGACAACCTCAAAGTCCCAACCAATCTCAAGGAACTGCAGAGTTTCTTGGGAGTGTGTAATTACTCTCGCCAGTTCATAGAGCATTATGCGGATCTCGCAAAACCACTGACTGAACTCTTAAAGAAAGACGTTCCTTTTGTCTGGACTGATACACAGCAGCAGGCAATGAACGCTCTTAAAGACAGGCTCAAGTTAGCCCCATGTCTAGTCTACCCAGACTACA
>NW_023634786.1:0-1177 GCF_014905685.2 Nematolebias whitei | reverse complement strand
ACAAGCAAATCAGAAGCAAAAATATAATTAAACAAAAATTGAGGGAAAGGTGGCAGAAAGAATGGGATGAAGATCACAAAGGAAGGTGGTATTATAGGATTCAAAAAAGAGTAGGAAAATGAGAGTAGGAAGAAAAAATAGAAGAGAGGAGAAACTATTAACAAGGTTAAGATTTGGACATAATGGACTTAACAGTTCGCTATTCAGAATACAGCAACATAATACAGGACACTGTCAATATTGAGGAGGAAATGAGACAATAGAACATATTATTTTAGTATGTAGAAGAAATGTGAGAGAAAGGAGATTAATGTTGGAAGAATTTAGGGAAAATAAAGAAAAGTTTAATTTAATAAATATACTACAGGGAAATTCAGATAGTAAAAGTACTCAGATTTTAATTAGATTTTTCTGGAAAACAAAGGTGATTAATAGAATACAGTGAACCCTCGTTTTTCACGGGGGTTACGTTCCAAAAAGAACCCGTGATAGGTGAAATCCGTGAAGTAGTAACCTTAATTTTTTTTACAATTATTATACAATGAAATACTCCATAATACATTCAAACCAAAGAACAAAACTTTTTTACAGGCCCAAGCATTTGTTTAACAAATAAAAGTACTGTATAAACGTTTTTTACAAATAACTACTGTAACTACTGAGACTGTTTAGCCAATCAGAATGCAGAACACAATGCACAATGCAAATCCGTGAAGCAGCGAGACCGTGAAAGGTGAACCGTGTTGTAGCGAGGGTTCACTGTATAGCATAGAATAAAAGGGACATTTTGAGCCACACTCCATACCGGTAAGTGGCAGTAATTCAACCTCAACGTTTTTTGCTAACCACCAATAAAACCTCAAGAACAACTCCCATAGACTCCCATAGAAAGAATGGAATGCGGAAGTCATGTGGGTCATGCAGCAGCAAATAGTTCCAAACAGCAGCGGTTCCAGCATTGAACGTAGTTCATTCTCTGTGTTTTCTCCGTTAAGTTGATGAAAATACGACACATTTTTTGCCATTTTGAAGCGTTATCTGACTGTTCTGTACCACAATTTATCAACATTAATACTTCATGTCGCCAGTTTGAGTTAATGAAACATGTTAAATTGCTAGTTGTGTTTTAACTGCAGCTGCTCTGCAACATGACGGTTTAAACGGGTCTATTTCTGTC
>NW_023634785.1:0-1177 GCF_014905685.2 Nematolebias whitei | reverse complement strand
CACAATACCAAGTTTTGCTGGGCAATTAATTGTCTCAGAAATTATTGTGATTAATGATAATATTGTTTGAAATTCAACAATAATTTGTAATTATGGTCATATTGAAGACAAAATGTTTGTTAATTTGTTTTGCGTGTAGTACCTTTTTTGACCACTGGATGGCAGTATAAGACGGTTTGAACGAAAGGATGGATAGTGAGGGAGCGAGCAGCGTGTCTCTTTAAGAAAAATGGGAGAGAGGCACCTTGACGTGACATGGGCTGTCTCTCTTCGGTTCTCAAAATGGCGGACGCTCGGTGTGGTTTGAGCTCTTTAGCATTTTTCACACAAAACTTTTAATAAAAAAATCAGTAAAAAAGTTCACAGCTTCTTTTTGCAGAGAAAAACAACTTTTTACACGAAGACACGGGTTTCAACCGTGAACTTTGGAGCTTTGATAAGACGGAGGTTTTTCCTTGCAAACAGTTCCCTTCTCACAGGTTTACATGTGAAGAGGAACACACCGAGTGCATGGCCTTAGTAAAAGTACACACTATACTGTGTAGATGTCCTTAGTAAGAGTACACAGTATAGTGTTCTCTAAAGTACATCATTATGACGGAAGAGACGGTTTGAACTTTTCTCTCAATTATATTTCTGTCATTTCAGAGTTTTCAGCTGAGGGGTTGTCTAATATATTAAAAACATTACAGCACAGGAAGTCCTTTGTAGAGTATAAAATAACTTAAAAAAATGTATTAATTTGCCAGAAGGTGGCACAGTGAATCAGTTGGCAGAGATGTTGCCTCTCGGCGATAAGGTTGACAGTTCAAATCCCGATCCTGGGACCTTTCTGGGTGGAGTTTGCATGTTCTCTCCGTGCACGTGTGGGTTTTCTCCGGGTACTCCAGTTTCCTCCCACAGACCAAAAACATGCATGTTAGACTGATTGGTAACTCTAAATTGTCTCTAGGTGAGACAGTGAATGGTTGTTTGTCTCCATGTGTCCCTGTGATGGACTGGAGACATGTCCAGGGTGTCCCTCGCCCCTCACACAGTGACTGCTGGATGTGGGCACCAGTGACATCCATGACCCGAAAAGGAAGAAGCGGGTAAAGAGGGATGGATGGATGGATGGATGGATGGATGACAGATTTCTCCTCCAAAATGTAAATTATAAAACTATTTTTAAGAAAAA
>NW_023634784.1:0-1177 GCF_014905685.2 Nematolebias whitei | reverse complement strand
AGCGTCAGAAAAAACCCAAGAGGTTTCTGTGTAACTTTATCAGAAAGAGGGCCGCCAAAAAGGCGTACCTGTCAGTAACACTCGAAGGTGTCCTCACACACGAAGCACTTCTGGACGGTGGAGCAGACATAACAATTATGTCAGCTAAACTGTTCGAGGAGCTGAGGACAGCCGCAGCCGAGAAAAACAGGATAATACCTCTATCTGATTATGCTATAGAAATGCAGGGTCTCTCAGAGAATAAAACAACCCTGACAGCTATAGCAATGGTTCACATGCAGATTGGCAATATGACACTGTACCACCTGGTACACGTGACTCACGTTGACTCATTCCCATTTTTGGTTGGCCAGGATTTTATAAATCGCTTCAACGCGATTATAGATTATGGTGATCAAACAATGTGGACAACAGTGAACAAACCACTGCCAATAGATACGCCTCCGGAGTGTGACACAGACTGCCCAACAGCAGGTACCGCGGAAGGCACAAAGGACTCCTCAGCCGAGGACACGAACCCGGTGAGTACTCCTTTGACATCATGTGAAACCAAAGAGACCCACCAAGTGGTCCAAACTCTGACTCAACAAGACAGCCTCCTCTGTGAGCTGGAGCAGTCAGAGCCCACCAAACACTACCTACCACTGGTAGTTAAGGGTGTAGAGATCCAAGGGTCCCACACCAACGATGCTGTACTGTCTCTGTGGACAGATAAATCAGCAATTAACCGAGCTTTCTACGAAAACTTGGTCCACAAACACGTTGGTCTAGAACTAATTAAAAAAGCTTTCCGCTTTCCATTAGTTCCCAATAGTTCACAGGTAATGACCGCAGAAGGGGTCATTAACCTAAAACTAAACTGGAACCAACGAGAACTGGTTCACCCATTTCTCGTTATCCAAAACTTACCACATGCATCCTACATAGGCTGTGACATGTTGGTAAGGTTGGGTGTCCGCGTGGACACCATCAACAAGGTGCTGTGGTCCCTGAAACCAGCCACAAAGGATCCTCCTGTGCTAGACACAGCGAGCCTTAAGGCTGGGCAGACCATTCCAGAGGCCTGCCAGGTTGCTAGCAACCAAGACACCACAGTACCACCTCAGGTGATTAACCTAATGGTGCGAATTCACATAATAGCTGGACAAGCTATTAGCCATAAACAGGCATATTTTCA
>NW_023634783.1:0-1177 GCF_014905685.2 Nematolebias whitei | reverse complement strand
ACTAAAATAAATATAGGGTTCCTACTTCACAGATTTTCACCTATCACGGTGGTGTGTGGGACATACGTAACCCTCGCGATAATTGAGGGACTACTGTATCAAGTAATAATTTGATTTGCTTTATTTTTTAGAAACTTACTTAATTTGAAGGAAGGCTTATGGACAGAGTGCACATCAACAGCATTGCACTTTGAGACAGTTTTGTATTATCTTTACAGGTTTGTCTATTTTTAGTCTAGTTTTTTCCTCTTTAAACTGGAACACTAATGAGATACATTGATTTTCACCAGATTTTACATTTTAATGGCTTTGGGAAGGATGTTCTTCTGTAACAAGTGAGTTTAGAAGAGTGTTTGTAACATTTGGTAGTTCCAGCAGATGAATGCAGATTTGTTCCTGGTTGTTCCACCAGAACCACAGTATGATGCTGCCACTACCACACCTGACATTTTATGACTCCTTCAAATATACTTCCAGCTACTGTGGTTCAAAAACACTCTTAAAACTTTTATGTAGAAGACAATTTGTTGTTCAGTTACACATTTCAGACAAGTTGAAGGTGCTGCTTTTGAAGCACAAGCATCTTGGTCAGAGCCTTCTCAGTTCAGTGAAAACAAACAGCCTGGACTTGTCCAACAATGGACCCTGCAGCAGCTTCAGTGCATGACGAGCTCGAGTCTTTGTGCTTCCTGGGTTGACCGATATAATCATAGCTGTTCTGCAGGTAAAAACTACCAGCTGCAGTCAGTCACGATCAACAAGAAGGTAATGGATTCTGGTCCAGAACCTTAAACATTTGTACATATAACTTAAAATATTATTTCAACCTTGTGTGGTTTAAAGCAAAAAGTGATTTAAAGACATTTATAAATGGTGTAGGAGTGAATAATTTCCCCACTAATCTTCAGTCAATCGGCTTCTTAATCATTTAGTTGTGAGCAGTGACAATTTAGCCTCTTTTTGGGGGTGCTCGAGCACCCTAAATTTGAACTCAGCACCCCTGAAAAATAAATAAACCATCATTAGGATTTTATAAGGAAGAGCTCAGTTCTCAAAACAGATTCATCAAACTACTGAATAAATTTGGAATAAGTGATGATAGTCTTAAACAGGCCAGTAAAATCAGATTTTTTATTTATTTTTATTTTTTGCAGGAATCAGATTCTCAAGACCATCT
>NW_023634782.1:0-1178 GCF_014905685.2 Nematolebias whitei | reverse complement strand
GTTCTCCTGCTACAGTCCCGTCTCTGGTTCCTGGTTCTCTTGCTGCAGTCCCGTCTCTGGTTCCTGGTTCTCTTGCTGTAGTCCCGTCTCTGGTTCCTGGTTCTCCTGCTGCAGTCCCGTCTCTGGTTCCTGGTTCTCTTGCTGCAGCCCCATCTCTGGTTCCTGGTTCTCCTGCTGCAGCCCCGTCTCTGGTCTCCGTTCTTGGTTCTCCAGCTGTAGTCCTGGTACCCGACTCTCCTGCTGCAGTCCTGACTCCAGCACCCGCTGCAGATCTGGTTCCCGGCTCGTCTCTCGAGGTCCTCGCTCCCGACTCGTCTTCGGCTGAGGTCTTCATACCTGGCCCGACCGCAGAAGATCCCGGCCCATCTGAGACCCTCACTCCTGACCCGTCTGAGGTCTTTGTCTCTGGCCCGACTGCAGAAGATCCCGGCCAGCCTGCGACCTTTGGCTCACGTCTCCTGTCTCGAGGGGGTCCTGGAGGACGCCCCTCACGTCTCCTGTCTCAAGGGGGTCCTAGAGGACGCCCCTCACGCCGCCCACCTGAACGTTGGTCCTGTACTGGACGGCCTCCTGGCCGCCTCCCTGACCTGCCCTGGCCCGTCGAACGGCCTCCCGGCCGCCCCCCTGACCTGCTCTGAGCCAGTGGATGGTCTCCTGACTGTCCACCTTGACTGTGGTTGGGGTTCCTGTTCTTGTGTTTAGCTACCCAGGTTTTCCTGTCTGTTTTTTGGTCTTCTGGTCCCATGTGTTTCTCTGTCTTGGTTTGTCCCACCTCCCACCCAAGTTGGATGTAGCTTGTCCTTGGGATGTCTGGAGCCATCCCTTGAGTGGGGAGTACTGTGAGGTTTTGGTTCTGTTTCCTCATGTTTCCAGCACTCAGTGTTTTCCCTTGTGTCTCACCTGTGTCTAATGTTAATCACTGCAGGTGTCTGTCATTTTCCTAATCAGTGTGTGTGTATATATTCAGTTCACTGGTGTCTTGTCTTTGTCTCGGGATTATCCTTCTATGGTGTCGTGTTCAGCCTTTTGTCCTGTCAGCCCTGATCTGCCTGTTTCCAGTTTTGTGAGTAGCTGCCCTGTCAGCATTTTGATTTTGTTTTGTTTAATAAATGTATATTTTTATTATCCCTCGAGCGTCCTCGTCATCCTCCTGCACGTGGGTTCAAACACTCCTGACG
>NW_023634781.1:0-1178 GCF_014905685.2 Nematolebias whitei | reverse complement strand
GTTCTCCTGCTACAGTCCCGTCTCTGGTTCCTGGTTCTCTTGCTGCAGTCCCGTCTCTGGTTCCTGGTTCTCTTGCTGTAGTCCCGTCTCTGGTTCCTGGTTCTCCTGCTGCAGTCCCGTCTCTGGTTCCTGGTTCTCTTGCTGCAGCCCCATCTCTGGTTCCTGGTTCTCCTGCTGCAGCCCCGTCTCTGGTCTCCGTTCTTGGTTCTCCAGCTGTAGTCCTGGTACCCGACTCTCCTGCTGCAGTCCTGACTCCAGCACCCGCTGCAGATCTGGTTCCCGGCTCGTCTCTCGAGGTCCTCGCTCCCGACTCGTCTTCGGCTGAGGTCTTCATACCTGGCCCGACCGCAGAAGATCCCGGCCCATCTGAGACCCTCACTCCTGACCCGTCTGAGGTCTTTGTCTCTGGCCCGACTGCAGAAGATCCCGGCCAGCCTGCGACCTTTGGCTCACGTCTCCTGTCTCGAGGGGGTCCTGGAGGACGCCCCTCACGTCTCCTGTCTCAAGGGGGTCCTAGAGGACGCCCCTCACGCCGCCCACCTGAACGTTGGTCCTGTACTGGACGGCCTCCTGGCCGCCTCCCTGACCTGCCCTGGCCCGTCGAACGGCCTCCCGGCCGCCCCCCTGACCTGCTCTGAGCCAGTGGATGGTCTCCTGACTGTCCACCTTGACTGTAGTTAGGGTTCCTGTTCTTGTGTTTAGCTACCCAGGTTTTCCTGTCTGTTTTTTGGTCTTCTGGTCCCATGTGTTTCTCTGTCTTGGTTTGTCCCACCTCCCACCCAAGTTGGATGTAGCTTGTCCTTGGGATGTCTGGAGCCATCCCTTGAGTGGGGAGTACTGTGAGGTTTTGGTTCTGTTTCCTCATGTTTCCAGCACTCAGTGTTTTCCCTTGTGTCTCACCTGTGTCTAATGTTAATCACTGCAGGTGTCTGTCATTTTCCTAATCAGTGTGTGTGTATATATTCAGTTCACTGGTGTCTTGTCTTTGTCTCGGGATTATCCTTCTATGGTGTCGTGTTCAGCCTTTTGTCCTGTCAGCCCTGATCTGCCTGTTTCCAGTTTTGTGAGTAGCTGCCCTGTCAGCATTTTGATTTTGTTTTGTTTAATAAATGTATATTTTTATTATCCCTCGAGCGTCCTCGTCATCCTCCTGCACGTGGGTTCAAACACTCCTGACG
>NW_023634780.1:0-1178 GCF_014905685.2 Nematolebias whitei | reverse complement strand
GCAAAGGTCAAAGGAAAAGTTTACAAGACAGTGGTGAGAGCAGATATGTTGTATGGTCTGGAGACAGAGACATGTACAAAAAGACAGGAGACAGAACTGGAAGTGGCAGAAATGAAGATGTTGAGGTTCTCCTTAGGAGTGACAAGGATGGATAAGGTGAGGAATGAGATCATCAGAGGTACAGCACAGGTTGAACAACTGGGAGATAAAGTTAGAGAGGCCAGACTGAGATGGTTTGGACATGTCCAGAGGAGGGACAGTGGGTATACTGGTAGAAGGATGTTAGAAATGCAGCTGCCAAGAAAAGACAAAGAGCAGATATATGGATGCAGTTAGAGAGGACCTGGAGGTAGTTGGAGTGAGGACAGAGTGAGATGGAGAAGGATGATTCGCTGTGGAGAACCCTGAAGAAGAAGAAAGACATGTTAACATGTTTAGATAAATATGCATGCAAAGTTTTACAAATACTTAAAGTCCCAAAAAACTGAGTAGCCTTCGGCCATAACTGAAGTTTTGTATATTGCCTGTCAAAAAACATCATATTTATAAATGCAGTTCACAGAATTTATTTATATTATGATATTCTTCAGATGAGTATTTGACTCTTGACAGTTTCATTCACACTCACATCATCTCCCACTGGTACAAACTGTAGCTAAGTTTAATCCAAAGTGATTGGATGTTTGTAAATCTTATTTCATCCCTGAGCTGCAGTTCTTTCCTGTAAACTTTTTTCAAATCATTTTTTTCATCACCATCAGAGGGATTCTCGTGTGTTCCTGTGAAGTTTGACTCAGCGCTGCTGGAAACCCAGAACAAAGTGGATCTGATCCAGACTGTGGAGGCCTGCGAGCTGAAGGAAACCTGCTACAGGGTCCCATCTGTGGAGTCTTATTATGAAATAGACTTCCATGCAGATGGAGTCAAAGAAGAGAGGCTAAAAGTAAGAAATGACATAACCTTCAGTAATAAAGTTATTTCTTTATTTTTATTAGGACTTCACGTAGAATTTGCAGAGCGTTTTATGCAGTTTCACTCTTTTGAGTGTTGAGGAAATGGTGCTTCAGCTGGGTGCCAGACAATATTAATGGTCTTTATTTATCATGCAAACTTGTGGAAGTGAGCACTCAGTCAGGATAATCCTCTGGCTGGTACCACACACAAGAGTGTGAAGGACT
>NW_023634779.1:0-1178 GCF_014905685.2 Nematolebias whitei | reverse complement strand
GGGGCAAAAAATCTGTGCTGGATGAATGGGGTCCTTCATAATGCAGGTGGCCCTCTTCCTGCCTCTGGAGGTGTAGATGTTTGTGATGGTGAGGAGGCTGACTCCCAACAGACTTCTGTGCAGCCTTCACCACTCTCTGCAAAGCTTTTCTTTCTGCAGCTGTGCAGCACACATTGATGCTGGAGCACAGGATGCTTTCCACTGCACACCTGTAGAAGGAGGTGAGGACTGAATTTCCAAGACCAACTCGTCTCAGTCACCTGAGGAAGTAGAGCCTCTGATGAGCTTTCTTGATCAGGCTGGTGGTGTTGTTGCTCCAGCTGAGGTTGTCATTCAGGTGCACATCCAAGTACTTGTAGCTGGAGACCACTTCCACCGCAGATCCTCCTACGTTCAGGTGGGAGTAGGTGTGTTTGGTTCATCTGAAGTCCACGATCATCTCCTTCGTCTTCTTCCCATTGATGTGAAGGTTGTTTTTCCTGCACCAGGTCTACAGGTGTTCCACCTCCTGCCTGTAGCTGGACTCATCGTTATTTGTGATGCATCCTACCACCGCTGTATTGTCAGTGAACTTTACAATATGAGAGCCTGCATGGGTAGCTGCGCAGTCATACGTGAGCAGAACAAGAGAGGGCTCAGTACACATCCCTGAGGAGAGCCAGTGCTGAGGGTTATGGTGGAGGAGGAGAAGTTGTGGATTCTCACTGACTGTGGTCTGTTTGTTAAGAAGTCCAGGACCCAGTTGCAAATGGAGGGGCTTAGTCCTAGGGTGAGTAGTTTGTCCTTCAGGATTTTGGGAATCATGGTATTGAAAGCAGACGTGAAGTCCACAAAAAGCATACGGACGTAGGAGTCCTGCTTCAGGTGGGTGAGAGCAGTGTGGACCACAGAGGAGATGGCGTATTCTGTTGATCGATTCTCGCGATATGCGTACTGGTGAGAGTCCTCGTTTATGTTGATGGTTGTTTTGATGTGGGTCATGACCAGTCTTTCAAAGCACTCAGCGACTATCGGGGTGAGGGCCACTGGCCGATAGTCATTCAGACCAGTCAATGTAGAGCTCTTGGGGACTGGGATGATAATAGTGGTCTTCAGGCAGGTGGGAACTGTCGCCAGGGTGAGTGAGGACTAAGGAGTTAAAGATGTTGGCCAGCACGTCGCAGAGCTGATCAGCACAG
>NW_023634778.1:0-1178 GCF_014905685.2 Nematolebias whitei | reverse complement strand
GCTGAATGCAGAGGTGCGTACCCTGCTGGAAGCCAGGAACACTGCCTTCAGGTCTGGAAACTCAGAGGAGCTGAGTAGGACAAGAAAAGAGCTGGTTGCTGGTATTAAGAGGGCCAAGGCCACATATGCAAAGAGGATCGAGGGTCAATTCATCTCACAAGACCCTCGGAGCATGTGGAGGGGCATTAAGTGCATAACAGATTATAAAGGAAGGAGTGAACAATGTCCCAAAGACCCATCTCTGCCTGATGCCCTCAACAAGTTCTATGCACGCTTTGAAGACCCGAACAGACCACCCAGCACCAGACTCACCTCACCACCGGATGAAGAGCATCTCAGCGTGACCTCAGCAGAAGTAAGGAGTACCTTCAGGAGGATTAATCCGCACAAAGCAACTGGCCCAGACAACATCCCCGGAAAAGTGTTGAAGGAATGTGCTGATCAGCTCTGTGAGGTGCTGGCAGACATCTTTAACACCTCACTTACCCTGGAGACAGTTCCCACCTGCCTGAAGACTGCCACCATCATCCCAGTCCCAAAAAGCTCTACAGTGACTGGTCTGAATGACTATCGGCCAGTGGCCCTCACCCCGATAGTCGCTAAATGCTTCGAAAAACTGGTCATGACTCACATCAAAACAACCATCAACATCAACGAGGACCCTCATCAGTACGCATACCGTGAGAACCGATCAACAGAGGATGCAATCTCCTCTGTGGTCCACACTGCGCTCAACCACCTGGAGCAGAAAAACTCTTACGTCCGTATGCTCTTTGTGGACTTCACATCCGCCTTCAACACCATGATCCCCCAAACCCTGATGGACAAACTATCCACACTAGGACTAAGCCCCTCCATCTGCAACTGGGTACTAGACTTTTTAACAAACAGACCACAGTTAGTGAGGATCCACAACCTCTCCTCCTCCACCATAACCCTCAGCACTGGCTCTCCTCAGGGATGTGTGTTGAGCCCCCTTCTGTTTACTCTGCTCACATATGATTGTGCAGCTACCCATCCAGGCTGTCACATTGTAAAGTTTGCAGATGATACAGCGGTGGTGGGATGCATCACAAACAATGATGAGTCCAGCTACAGGCAAGAGGTGGAACACCTGGAGAGCTGGTGCAAAGAGAATAACCTTCACATCAATGTGAAGAAGACAAAGGAGATGATTG
>NW_023634777.1:734-1178 GCF_014905685.2 Nematolebias whitei | reverse complement strand
GTATGTATGTATGTATATATGTATATATGTATGTATGTATGTATGTATGTATGTATATATATGTATGTATGTATGTATGTATGTATATATATGTATGTATATATGTATGTATGTATGTATATATATGTATGTATATATGTATGTATGTATGTATATATGTGTATATATATACATGTATATATGTATTTATACATGTATATATGTGTATATATATATATGTGTATATATGTATATATGTGTATATGTGTATACATGTATATATGTATATGTATACATGTATATATGTATATGTATACATGTATATATGTATATATACATATATATACATGTATATATGTATATATACATGTATATATGTATATATACATGTATACATGTATGTATATATGTATACATGTATACATGTATGTATGTATATATGTATACATGTATACATGTATGTAT
>NW_023634777.1:544-724 GCF_014905685.2 Nematolebias whitei | reverse complement strand
TATACATGTATGTATGTATATATGTATACATGTATACATGTATGTATATATATATATATACATGTATACATGTATATGTATATATACATGTATACATGTATATATGTATATATACATGTATATATGTATATATACATGTATCAGAGTCAGAGTTTCTTTATTGTCATTCGCACCTCATGT
>NW_023634777.1:0-444 GCF_014905685.2 Nematolebias whitei | reverse complement strand
GTATGTATGTATGTATATATGTATATATGTATGTATGTATGTATGTATGTATGTATATATATGTATGTATGTATGTATGTATGTATATATATGTATGTATATATGTATGTATGTATGTATATATATGTATGTATATATGTATGTATGTATGTATATATGTGTATATATATACATGTATATATGTATTTATACATGTATATATGTGTATATATATATATGTGTATATATGTATATATGTGTATATGTGTATACATGTATATATGTATATGTATACATGTATATATGTATATGTATACATGTATATATGTATATATACATATATATACATGTATATATGTATATATACATGTATATATGTATATATACATGTATACATGTATGTATATATGTATACATGTATACATGTATGTATGTATATATGTATACATGTATACATGTATGTAT
>NW_023634776.1:792-1178 GCF_014905685.2 Nematolebias whitei | reverse complement strand
TTCAAACCAATCACACTCCCATTGTTAAACAAAGTTGCTGGTCACATGAAGCCATCAGGATCACCATTGGACCCCATCCCAGCAGCATTGTTCAAACAGGTTCTACCAGCGATTGGGCCTGCTGTTCTAACAATACTAAACAGTAGTATTGCTACAAGCGTGGTCCCAGAGGTGTTCAAACATGCAGTAGTCACACCGTTAATTAAGAAACCTGGTCTTGACCTTTCAGCCTGCTCAAATTACAGGCCAATCTCAAAACTCCCCTTTCTGTCCAAAATCTTGGAAAAAGTAGTTTTTACTCAGTTAAATCAGTTTTTAACTGAGAACAAAATCTTTGAGGTCTTTCAGTCTGGTTTCAAGCAGCTCCACAGCACCGAAACAGCTTT
>NW_023634776.1:0-692 GCF_014905685.2 Nematolebias whitei | reverse complement strand
CCGCTCATACCTCTCTGACAGGAGTTTTTGTGTGAAGGTGGGTAAAAATCTATCCACTTCAATGCCTCTTTCCTGTGGTGTCCCACAGGGCTCGATTCTCGGACCCCTTCTATTTTCGCTCTATCTGCTTCCGCTGGGGTCGATCCTAAGAAAACATGGTATTCCATTCCATTGCTATGCCGATGACTGTCAGATCTACCTGCCACTGAAACCAGCCAGTGCTTGTTCCGTCCACCCTCTCCTCAAATGTCTGGATGACAAAAGATATGGATGGCTTCAAATTTTCTAAGTTTTAACGACCAGAAGACTGAAGTCATTGTCTTTAGCCCTAGCTCAGCTGCCGCCTCTTATCCTGTGAACCTGGACTCCCTTCAGCCTTATCTAAAGCACTCTGTTAAAAACCTTGGAGTGGTTTTTGACTCGGATTTTAAGTTCGAGAAACAGATCAGTTCGGTTCTGCAGAGAAGCTTCTTCCAACTGTGGCAGGTAGCTAAGCTCAAGCCAGTGCTGTCTAGACCCGACCTTGAGACACTAGTCTATGCATTCATCACAACCTGCCTGGACTATTGTAATTCACTGTATGATGGAGTCAGCCAGGCCTCTATCTCACGGCTACAGCTCGTCGAGAATGCTGCAGCTCGGCTTTTAACCGGTACACCGAGGTATGAGCACATCACACCAGTTCTGTCCTC
>NW_023634775.1:403-1178 GCF_014905685.2 Nematolebias whitei | reverse complement strand
AGCCTAACATGCATGTTTTTGGTCTGTGGGAGGAAACCGGAGTACCCGGAGAAAACCCACGCATGCACGGAGAGAACATGCAAACTCCACCCAGAAAGGCCCCTGGACTGGGGTTTGAACCAAGGACCTGCTTGCTGAGAGGCAGCAGCTCTACCAGTTGCGCTACCGTGCTGCCCAATGTGGGATCAATAACCATGAATTTGGCTGTAATAAAGCCATCTTTGTTTTATTTTTCCACTTGGCTGAGACAGCCATCTTGTATTTAGTTGACTTTAAAAGTTACTCAGTTGTGGACACATGCAAAGATTAATTCTTGCAAGTTTCATTAAAATCCGTACAATGATCCACAAGATATTTTGCTAACAAACAGACAGAGCTGACTCCAAACAGTTAACAGCAAAATCTTGAATACAGATCTTGTATGATCTGTTAATGCTTAGAGTATTGTACATGGACTGTACTTAAACAACATTTCTATCTAATCAAGACACTCAAAGCTCTTTACAACACAATCTGTGCCTCATTTATCTCCACTTACACATTCATACAGCACTCTACTACACACACACATTCATACAGCACTCTACTAGACACACATTCATACAGCACTCTACTACACACACATTCATACAGCACTCTACTAGACACACATTCATACAACACTCTGCTACACAGACATTCATACAATACTCTACTACACACATTCATACAATACTCTGCTACACACACATTCATACGGCACTCTACTACACACACATTCATACAACACTCTACT
>NW_023634775.1:0-303 GCF_014905685.2 Nematolebias whitei | reverse complement strand
ACACACACATTCATACAACACTCTACTACACACAATCATAGAACATTCTACTACACACACAATCATACAGCACTCTACTACACACATTCATACAACACTCTACTACACACACACATTGATACAACACTCTAGCACACATTCATACAACACTCTACTACACACACATTCATACAACACTCTACTACACACACATTCATACAACACTCTACTACACACACATTCATACACCACTCCACTACACACACATTCATACAGCACTCTACTACACACACATTCATACAACACTCTACTACACACACAATA
>NW_023634774.1:847-1178 GCF_014905685.2 Nematolebias whitei | reverse complement strand
TGGAGGATGTTGTGAATGACTGTCAGCTACTACCACACCACATTTTAGCTCAGTGTCTGTAAAATTCACTGACTTACACATATTTATGTCTAGGCTCAATTTGATTAGCTGTGACAGCCATCTTGAATTGTGTTGACTCCAAAAGTTAATCAGTTGAAGGTGAACATTTCAGATTTATTTACTGCAAGTTTAAATAAAGTCCATCCAGTGGTTTATGAAATATTTTGCTAACAGACAAGCAGGGTTGACTCCCAACAGTTACCAAGTTTTACCCAAAGATGTTGCACAATGTGTTGTGATTGAAGTTTGTGTTGGTCTCTCTGAAAGACTC
>NW_023634774.1:0-747 GCF_014905685.2 Nematolebias whitei | reverse complement strand
CTGGACTGTTTCTGCTTCTTCTGTTTCCTCATCCACACTTTACATTATCACCTTCAAACAATTACACTTTATTGTTTCAACAATGTGCTGTGTTCAATTTATTATTAGAAGATGATAAAGATATATTATGTTAAAGCGCTGACAGAAATAACTTCCATTGATCTTCAGTTTTAAAGTAAATTAATTTATCTGTTCACTTTGTGATTTAAAATTTTGTAAAACAAACCAGAACTGAAAGTTTGACTTCCTGTTTTAACTTTCTTCATTGTAACAGATGTTCCTTTACTGCCCTCTGGTGGTCACTGCTGTAATTACATCAACGTCTTTGAAAATACTGAATTTACTTTTTAAATGTTTTACAATGAAAGTCAGCTTCATATTAATATTTTATTGTAAACTAGAACAATCAAATGTTTTAGGACAGATGTCCCACTTGCTACTCACAGAAACAGCCTGAGGACACCAAGGCCAAAATGGTTCAGAAAACAGGTTGTAAGCTATGAAATTAAAAACTATTCAAACTATTTTTAAAATATATATTTTTAACTTTTCCTTGTAGAACATGAACGCATCTTCCAGAATATAATGATCTGGTTTGACTTCAGAGACAAAAATATTCAAACACAAAACTGATTATTGAAATATTAAGAACCAAATCATCTCTGAAAGAGCTAAAAACAGGGAGACAGAAGGACTCGAACTAAAATAACATCGTTGCTGGACAACGTCTCCCAGCCCATGCATGAA
>NW_023634773.1:716-1178 GCF_014905685.2 Nematolebias whitei | reverse complement strand
TGTGGATAAATACATCAAGTTCACACGAGAAGATGTAAAAAATGGCAGGTTGGCTTTCTTGGACTGTGAGGTCTCAGTCTCTGATAGAGGACATTTGCAAACTGAGGTGTACCGCAAACCCACCCACACAGACCAGTATTTGCAGTTTGACTCCCATCACCCTTTGGAGCACAAGTTAGGAGTCATCAGGACTCTGTATCACAGAGCAGACAGCGTCCCCACTAGCTCAGGAGCCAGGCAGAAGGAGAAATCCCACACAAGACAGGCTCTAGAGCAATGTGGATATCCTAACTGGGCCTTCCTGAAAGCAGAGAAGAAACCCAAACAGGACTCCAGTCAGCCAACAGGTGAAAAGGAGGAACCCAGACCCAGACCAGTGGTCATTCCATATGTTGAGGGAGTATCAGAGAAACTGAGACGTTTATTTTCTAAACATAACGTCCCAGTGGCTTTTAAACCCCA
>NW_023634773.1:0-616 GCF_014905685.2 Nematolebias whitei | reverse complement strand
GATCCAGTCCCCCAGCACAAACAGAGTAATGTTGTGTATGCTGTTCAGTGTCAGGAGGGCTGTGATCAGTCTTACATCGGGGAAACAAAACAGCCACTGGCCAAAAGGATGGCCCAGCACAGAAGATCAACATCATCAGGCCAGGACTCTGCGGTCTACACTCATCTCCAGGCCAGCGGTCACTCTTTCAGGGATGAAGATGTGCACATCCTGGATAGAGAGGAACGATGGTTTGAGAGAGGAGTAAAGGAGGCCATCTTTGTGAAAAGAAACCGTCCATCATTAAACAGGGGTGGAGGCCTACGTGTTCAATTGTCCCCCTCTTACAATGCTGTGATTGCTAGTATCACTCAGCCCTCTGTGAATAGTACACAGCCATCAGTGTGCTAATGATCCATTGTTAGGCTGATGGTCCTTCTTGAGCATGTGATCAGCTGGTTTTGGTTGTCAGCAGCAAAACTGGTTGATCCACTCTGAGAAGGTGCTATTTAAGAGACTGAGCTGAAAACAGCACCTCAGACTGAAGAAGTCTCTCGGACGAGAGACGAAACGTTTCTACATTTTTTGTTGTTTTGCTTTGTTTTGGGTTTTTTTGAATGTCCAGAGGACCAGATTT
>NW_023634772.1:0-1178 GCF_014905685.2 Nematolebias whitei | reverse complement strand
ACGTAACTCTAAACACCTGCAAAAGATTCCTGAGGCTTTTAAAAACTCCCAGCCTTGTTCATTACTCAAAACCGCAATCATGGGTAAGACTGCCGACCTGACTGCTGTCCAGAAGGCCATCATTGACACCCTCAAGCAAGAGGGTAAGACACAGAAAGAAATTGCTGAACGAATAGGCTGTTCCCAGAGTGCTGTATCAAGGCACCTCAGTGGGAAGTCTGTGGGAAGGGAAAAGTGTGGCAGAAAACGCTGCACAACGAGAAGAGGTGACCGGACCCTGAGGAGGATTGTGGAGAAGGGCCGATTCCAGACCTTGGGGGACCTGCGGAAGCAGTGGACTGAGTCTGGAGTAGAAACATCCAGAGCCACCGTGCACAGGCGTGTGCAGGAAATGGGCTACAGGTGCCGCATTCCCCAGGTCAAGCCACTTTTGAACAAGAGACTGTGTCAGAAGCATCTCGCGTGGGACTGCTGCTGAGTGGTCCAAAGTTATGTTCTCTGATTACAGTAAATTTTGCATTTCCTTTGGAAATCAAGGTTCCAGAGTCTGGAGGAAGAGAGGAGACACAGAATTCACATTGCTTGAGGTCCAGTGTCAAGTTTCTACAGTCACTGGGGTGTCATGTCATCTGCTGGTGTTGGTCCACTGTGTTTTATCAAGGGCAGGGTCAATGCAGCTAGCTATCAGGAGATTTTGGAGCACTTCATGCTTCCATCTGCTGAAAAGCTTTATGGAGATGAAGATTTCATTTTTCAGCACGACCTGGCACCTGCTCACAGTGCCAAAACCACTGGTAAATGGTTTACTGACCATGGTATTACTGTGCTCAATTGGCCTGCCAACTCTCCTGACCTGAGCCCCATAGAGAACCTGTGGGATATTGTGAAGAGAAAGCTGAGAGACGCAAGACCCAACACTCTGGATGAGCTTAAGGCCGCTATCGAAGCATCCTGAGCCTCCATAACACCTCAGCAGTGCCACAGGCTGATTGCCTCCATGCCACGCCGCATTGAAGCAGTCATTCATGCAAAAGGATTCCCGACCAAGTATTGAGTGCATGACTGATCATGATTATTTGAAGGTTGACATTTTTTGTATTAAAAACACTTGTCTTTCATTGGTGGGATGAAATATGCTAATTTTTTGGGACAGGCATTTTGGGTTTTCATGAGCTGTA
>NW_023634771.1:0-1178 GCF_014905685.2 Nematolebias whitei | reverse complement strand
CTCAAGCGTGGTTTATGCTGCTGTCTTACATATAAAAAGTGATTAAAGTACTTATGCCCAGAGAGGCGTTTACTAGAAATTTTTTCAAAAAAAAATAAAATAATAATTTTTCATTTAATGATAAATCCTGACGAAGGTGCTAAATGAATAATTCACAACTTTTTAGAGATACAGTCACAAAATAATCATAGAGCTGATCAGTTTACTCATTTGCTGAAAAGAAAATACACGTTTAATCGCTAAAACACTAAATAAAAGTAAATATAACAGAAAAAGGAAACTTTTCTGATTTGTTTTTACGACCTAAAACACAACATCTTCCTATTTATTTATTTTTTTAAATAAAATATAATGGAAGAGACAGAGGTAAACGTTGACCCTTCAGACTCCCACCAGTCAGACGAGGACAGTCAACAAGTTGACATAATTCAGGGAGCTTTATATATTTTAACAGACCCTGTAATTGGTACGACATTAGAAGGGATGGATGAAACCCAAAAAGATGAAGAGCTGAGAAGTTTAGCAGAAGGAGCCACGGTAAAAGAGAATAAAAAGCAGAGCCTTGAACGGTTAGCAAAACTTTCTGTGCTGCTCAAAGACAGATTGGACCAAGAGGTTGAACGATACTGGTGGCCCGTACGGGCCACCAGTATGTAATGAGAGAGCCGAGAGATGGATTTAGCTCAGGGGTGCTCTCTTACATTTTATAATATATGGACTAATTCAAGTACATAATTTTATACTTAATTTAAACGGATTCTTTCATTTTTCTGGACTAAGTAATATCGTGTCTAGAAGATTAAATGTGGACAAAGACGTGTTTAAATTTCTGACCCACCACAACAGTGAGGTCTTTTATTTATCAAAACGATTTAAACACATCACACATTTACACATTGATTGGCATAATTGATTACAATAGCACAGCTTAATTAATGAGCTTTACAATGAGAAATCATACGGCCATGATTTCTCACTTGCAGCTTGAAACAACAGACATATCCTTAGATCTTAAATTAATGTCTGCAGACTTTTAGCTTATCTTTACTGGCAGAAAAATATAGTGATGGAGTAAAGTTTTTGCAGGAAAAGTGGATACTTAGGGTTAACTAAGATAATAAAGAAAAGATAGATGAGGGAAAGTGTGTTGACGAGGAACAGCACCCTCCATCCGAACC
>NW_023634770.1:0-1178 GCF_014905685.2 Nematolebias whitei | reverse complement strand
ATGGTTTGAGAGAGGAGTAAAGGAGGTCATCTTTGTGAAAAGAAATTGTCCATCATTAAACAGGGGTGGAGGCCTGCGGGTTCAACTGTCAAATGGTTTTGGTTGTCAGCAGCAAACTGGTTGATCCACCCTGAGAAGGTGCTATTTAAGAGACTGAGCTGAATACAGCACGTCGGACTGAGGAAGTCTCTCGGATGAGAGACGAAACGTTTCTATATTTTTTTTGCCCTTTTTTTTTTTTTTTTTTGAATGTCCAGAGGACCAGATTGAACTTTTTTGGATTTTATGGGCAGAATTTCTAGGCGCAGCCAAGGTGTTGAGGGGATCCGCTTTGGTGACATTAGGATCGCGTCTCTACTTTTTGCAGATGATGTGGTCCTATTGGCTTCATCAGGTCATGATCTTCAACTTTCACTGGAGCGGTTCGCAGCAGAGCGAGACGCGGCCGGGATGAGGATCAGTTCCTCTAAATCCGAGGCCATGGTCTTGAACCGGAGCAGGGTAGAGTGCACTCTCCGGATAGGGGAGGAGGTCCTGCACCAAGTGGAGGAGTTCAAGTATCTTGGGGTCTTGTTCACGAATGAGGGAAAAAGGGAGCGAGAGATCGATAGGCGGATAGGTGCAGCGCTGTACCGGTCTGTCGTGGTGAAGAGAGAGCTGTCAAAATGTGAAGCTCTCAATTTACCGGTCAACCTACGTTCCCATCCTCATCTATGGTCATGAGCTTTGGGTTGTGACCGAAAGAATGAGATCTCGAATACAAGCGGCCGAAATTAGTTTTCTCCGCGGGGTGGCTGGGCTCTCCCTTCAAGATAGGGTGAGAAGCTTCATCATCTGGAAGGGACTCAGAGTAGAGACAATGCTTCTCCACGTCGACAGGAGCCAGTTGAGGTGGCTCGGGCATCTGGTTAGGATGCCTTCTGATGTCTTCTGGATGCCTCCCTTATGAGGTGTTCCAGACACGTCCCACCGGGAAGAGGCCCAGGGGAAGACCCTGGACACGCTGGAGAGCGAATGTTTCTCAGCTGGCCTGGGAATGCCTTGGGATTCCCCCGAAGGAGCTGGCCCATGTGGCTGGGAAGAGGGAAGTCTGGGCCTCCCTACTTAAGCCTTAAGCTGCTATCCCTGCGATCCGACCCCGGATAAGCAGAGGAAAATGGGTAGATGGATGGACATAT
>NW_023634769.1:0-1178 GCF_014905685.2 Nematolebias whitei | reverse complement strand
CCCCCCCCCCCCCCCCCCCCCCGCGTGAGAGGTGGCCTCACTAAATGAGCTGCACTCCGTGATCAACAGACATGAAAAGACTTATTCCGACAGTGCCTGCATCATCCTTGGGGATTTAATTGCTGTAACCTAAGGAAGCAACTGCTCAGTCGCACCAGACCGTGGACTTCCCAACCAGAGGCAAGAACACACTTGACCACGTTTACATTAATATTATTATTCATCTTTATTTAATCAGGAAAATCCCAGTGAGATCACAGATCTCTTTTGCAAGAGAGGCCAGGGCCTGAAAGCAAACTAACATCCATGTTTATGGACTCTGGGAGGAAACTGGAGTACCCGGGGAAAACCCATGCAAACATGAGGAGAACATGCTGCCCCAAGTCTGACACGGGGATTGAACCCAGGACCTTTTTGCTGTTTAGCAACAGTGTGAACCACTAAGCCATCCTGCTGCCAAAGGCTTATGCAGCTGAGCCCAAACTTCACTTTGGCAAATCAGACAACCTTTTGTGCTCTAACCTACCAAACAGCTAAAGACAATTCAGTTCAATTCAGTTCAGCTTATTTATAAAGTGCCAAGTCACAACAGAAGTGATCTCAGAGTACTGAACAGAAACTTGTATAAAAATAATAATTTAACATTATTTATCCGAGGAGCAGACTGCTATGAATTTAACTCCATCACAGAACTCTCACCTTGAGCGAGCATGAAGGCGACAGTGGAAAGGAAAAACTCCCTCATGAGGAAGAAACCTTTAGCAGAACCAGGCTCAGGACAAGCGGCCAAGACAAACCCAGTAGCCTTATAATTTATTTATTTATTTTTTATTTACCCTTTATTTATCCAGGTAGTCTCATTGAGTCACGAGAACTAATTTCCATGAGAGACCTGTTTAGGGAGCAGATGGGGGTTGAGGGCCTTGCTCAAGGGCCAAGAGTGGGGCAAATGAGGGTGGAGGCAGGTGTGGGTGCTTCACCTTTTCAACCCACCTTTTGATGTTGACAGTACCGGGAGTTGAACCTGCGACTTTCCGATCACAGGCCCATCTTCTAACCTCTGCACCACCACTCCCCATAATCAGAACCACCAGAACCTGGTCTGACCTACAGAGCCGCCTGGAGCTGACAAACATGAACGTGTTCAAAATGGCTAGCGATAGCATACATGAATACAC
>NW_023634768.1:0-1179 GCF_014905685.2 Nematolebias whitei | reverse complement strand
AACAGGACAGTCCAGATCCAGCAATAGGACAGTTCAGATCCAGCAGCAGTACAGTCCAGATCCAGCAACAGAACAGTCCAGATCCAGCAACAGAACAGTCCAGAACCGGCTACAGGACTGTCCAGATCCATCAACAGAACAGTCCAGATCTAGTAACAGACAGTCCAGATCTCGTAACAGAACAGTCCAGACGCAGTAACAGAACAGTCAAGATCAGACTTCCAGTAAGATGGTGCCCGTGTACATGGCTTGCAATCCACCTCTGCTGCGGTACAGCACGTTGGATGACCTTGTAGCTGTTTTAAGTGCTTTATAAATAAAGTGGTATGGTATGGTATGGTATGGTATGGTACGCAACAGAGGAGTCCAGATCCAGCAGCACAACAGTCCAGATTAAGCAGCAGAACATTGCTGATCCAACAACAGAACAGTCCAGATCCACTAGCAGAACCATCCAAATCCAGTAACAGAACAGTCAAGATCAAACAACAGAACAGTCCAGCTCCAGTAACAGAACAGTCCAGATCCAGTAACAGAACAGTCCAGACCCTGCAACAGGACAGTCCAGGTCCAGTAACAGAACAGTCCAAATCCAGTAACAGAACAGTCCAGATCCAGTAACAGTACAGTCCAGATCCAGCAACAGAACAGTCCAGATCCAGCAACAGGACAGTCCAGATCCAGCAACAGGACAGTCTAGATCCAGCAACAGAACCGTCCACATCCAACAACAGAACAGTCCAGATCCAACAAGAGAAAGTACTTATCAAGAAGAAGAAGAATCCAGATACAGCAAGAGAACAGTCCAGATCCAGCAGCAGAACAGTCCAGATCTAGCCTCAGAACAGTCCAGATCCAGTAACAGAACAGTCCAGATCCAGCAGCAGAACAGTCCAGATCCAGTAACAGTACAGTCCAGATCCAGCAACAGAACAGTCCAGATCCAGCAACAGGACAGTCCAGATCCAATAACAGAACAGTCCAGAACCGGACACAGGACATTCCAGATCCAGCAACAGAACAGTCCAAATATAGCAACAGGACAGTCCAGATCCATCAACTGAACAGTCCAGATCCAGCAGCAGGACAGTCCAGATCCAGTAGCAGTAAAGTCCAGATCCATAAACTGAAAAGTCCAGATCCAGCAGCAGAACAGTCCAGATTCAGCAAGAAAACAGT